>NC_056750.1:700311720-700427474 GCF_019279795.1 Protopterus annectens
AAAAAAGGACCTTTTTTCATTCTGGGTCCGCTTCTGCCACAATCTCAGGTTTCAACTAGCGGCCATTTCTAACTTTCATGTTGGGTTTTCTAATCTAAACATTGTCTCATAAGCTGTGTAAAGCTTTTCTCGGAGGGACTACTCTCCTTAGGCCCCCAGTGAGAGATCCCCCTCCTCCATGGGACCTTAATTTGGTACTAACCTCCTTGATTATGCCCCCTTTTGAACCGGTGGCATCCTGCTCCCTTAAGTTTCTATATTGGAATACTCTCTCTTTCTGGTAGCTATTACCTCAGCTAGACATGTCTCGGAACTTCAAGCACCAAGTGTTCGTCCTCTGTACTTAGTTTTTCATAAGGACAGGGTTGCTCTGAGAACTAATCCCTCCTTCCTTCCCAAAGTCTGCTCAGAAAATAATCTAAACCAATCCATAGATCTTCCAGTGTTTTTCCCTAACTACACCAACAAGGCAGAATGCAAATTACACCTTTTGGAAGTTCATAGACAATTGCATTTTTACCTGCATAGAACGAAGGATATAAGAAAGTCTGATCAACTTTTCCATTCCTATGCCAGGGGCAAACAGGGTCTCCCAGTCTCCAAACTGACCCTGTCCAGGTGGTTGTCTCACATTATTACCTTCATCTATCAACTAAGAAACAATTGTCTACCAAACCGAAAGGTCATTCTACTAGGGCTTTGGCCACCTCTGTAGCCTTCCAGTCTAGGTTGCTCATGGACTCTATCTGTGCCGCTGCCACATGGGCATATCCTCATATCTTTATTTCTCTTTACAAGTTAGACATGGTCTCCAGGAACAGAGCTAACTTTGGTTCCACTGTTCTGAATAGTCTGTTCCAATGAACCACCCAGGATTGTAGGTGCTAGGGACGCTGTCCCAACAAGCAAGAAATGAAAGCGAGATAGACAACTTAACATAAAGAAGTTGTGTACCCACCATAACGTTCTATGTTATTTGTCTTCATCTCACCTTCTTTCTTGCATCCCCCCCTCCATCCCCCTGTCCTATTGGACCGAGAGGACTTCAGGTTTCACTTGCTGAGTGTTCTCTGGCTTGTTTCCTCTACTGACTTACAGTATGACAGGTATGCTCAACCTGTTAGTTTGGACAGGTTGATTCTTTGGCTATTTCTGGGGTTAGCTATTACAAACGAGATCTGGGTAGCTAGCGCTAGGCATCATGTGATAAGGGGTGGCCTCGAGCCAGTAAACAGCTCTCGAGCTATAGAAGACGGCCGAGTCGGAGCTGAGGATCGGCTCCGATCCCAACAAGCAAGAAAGAAGGCGAGATGAAGACAACTAACATGGAATGTTATGGTAGGTACATAACTTCTTTTTATTGGATCTGACTGGAACCGAAGCACATTTGTCAACATTGTAGCTGCTGAGAACTTTGCTGTCTGCTTTTTTATCTCTTTTAGCAGTGATAGCATCAGATTACCGAAGCATATTTGTCAACATTGTAGCTGCTGAGAACTTTGCTGTCTGCTTTTTTATCTCTTTTAGCAGTGATAGCATCCGATTGAGAGGAGACTCAGAGAGCACAAGCTTCAGTGCTTTGTTCCAGGGGGGCAATTCCCCACCGAGATTCTTGGAGCCGTCCCTCCCTCTTGGGGCTTCAGTCCAAGATAACTCGGATCCAATAACAGCCTTGGGCCAGGAGTCATTGATGCTGAGGATTTACTTCCTTTCTTGGATGGGAGAGTATCCTTGGTCCTGGTGGCAGCTTCAGTCCATGAGGCATTTGAAAGGGTTTTGGCAAGATCCAAAGAAAAGGTGTCTACAACCAGTACAATTCCATCCATGTCCCAGCTGGCATCTGCTTCCTCTCCTGATCATCTTGTCAGACAGCGATAGCCAGTCCCAAGGGCTTCCTGAGGAGATCTGCATTGTCATTTCCCCTTCTGTATCAGAAACTTATGTTGCTCCCCCAGAAGATGTTCACAGAAAGCAAATGTACAAGCAGAAGCACTGAAGACACTGATTTAGAAGAAGAGGAGGGCTCCTCTTGCTCCCTCTCTGAAGATGTCACTTTGGTGAAATACTTAGTGATGAAGAGGGGGTTGGTTATCCCAAGACCCTTCCCCTAATAAATGTTTTCTTGGAAGCCTTTGGTTCCAGACCAACATTGTCCTGGGTGGTACCACTGTTTGATCCCCTTATCGACCTTATGGCTCAACAGGCATGGAAGGACCCTCATGTGGTGGAACCCATTCCCAAGAAAGTGGCTTGGTGATGTTTAAGAACAGGAGACACTGGAGCAAGAGTCCATCAGCATATGCTATGGTGGTAGCCACAGCCATAAGGAAAGAAAGATTGGAAGAGAGTTCATCTGCTCACCCTTCTAATAGAGAGTTTAAGGTGATGGACAGATTTGGGAAGTGTGCTTATGCATCACCGACTTTCACCCTTAGATCAAAGAATTATTTGGCTCGCTTAACCTGATTTCAGAGAGGCTTGACCAAAGAGGTCAAGTCCCTGTCAGGTGTATTGCCTTTAGTTGTTCAGAAAACATGGACTCTCAGCTTTCCACTCTACAATCCACCTTGAATGAGAACATGCATTTGCTCTCCATTGCAGCTGTTGGCACGGCCAGAGCAGAAGGTACCAGCATTGCCATGCACCACCACACCTGGCTGCGTCTTTGTCACTTCATGGAAGGCTTTAATTCATCCTTTGTAAATGCCCCCCTTGATGGCTCAACTTTATTTGGATTTAAAGTTAAAGGCGCACTCACCTGGAGTCAGCAGGATTATAAGACTCGCTGTGTAGTCAGAGTCTGCTTTTCAGTCTCACAAAGATCTTTCTCTAGGAACCAGAGATTGGGGAAGATGATGTGGTTCCATAAGTCAGTGTTCTTACCACAAATCCTCAGGTGATGGACATCCCCATGATGGGAGTAGAAGGAGGGGACTCTAATGGATGACTCCCTAGAAGCAGACTGCATAACCAGGTCTTTCATGGTCCTTTTACAGAGAAAGCCTATCAGTGCTCCTGAACATTGCCTGACTACTGTACTCTAGAGGCAGTCAAGGGGTGCCTGTCTTTGCATCCTCAAGTCTGGCACAGAGTAACTTCAGATTCTCGCGTGCTAAAGATAATTTCTAGAGGCTATTCAATTCCCTTTTCCCTTCTACCTCAGAAAAAGAATAAAGTCCTCTGTGTTCCACCCAGTCAGTGGGATTTTGCAGCCATGGAAGTTTCAGATTGATAGAAAAAAAAATTCATCCAGCCGGTCCTCCAAAACCAGTCAGAATCTGAAGTTTATTTGAGGTTCTTTTTAGTGCCAATGAAAATAGGAGACCTTAGACACATTTTGGATGTCATTCTTCTAAATAAACCAGTTTGTGAAAGGGGCAAAACTCCAGATGGTCACAGTTCAGTCTGTTTTACCTTTGCTGAGGATGATTGGGTATGCTCTATAAATCTCCAGGATGCCTACTATCATATCAAGATAGCAAAGTAATCCATGTGGATGTTCATCGTGCATACAGCTGCAGTCATAACAGATGGGTTATCCTGCCGTCAGGCTGGTCCTCGGTCGGCCGAATTCCAAAGTCTAGGACTGGCGTCTGTTGTCGTCGTTTCCTCCGTGACGTCAGTGCGGCAGGGGTATAAAAGAGGCAGCCAACGTCATTTTCTTCAGTCTTTCTTGCCGTGCGGTGCCCGAAGCAGAAGCAGTTTGCAAGTGCCGGTCGGCCAGCTCCTGAGATTTACGAAAGTATTTCAGCCGAAGTCGTCCTGAAACCAAAGTACCCCGTTGGGGAAACTTTTCTTGCCTCAGATCGATGTCAGACAAAGTTAATAATTGCATTTCATGTGGGAAGCAAATACCGCATAAGGATTTCCACTCTTACTGTATATCTTGCTTAGGCCCAGACCACGACGTCTCGGCCTGCCGTTGTTGTGCTAGATTCAACAAACGCACTATTAAGTGTCTGGCTGAGTTCGCCCTTCACTTTTTTGGCAAAAAATGTAATTATATTATGTCGTTGGATACTCCGACTCCAGTTTTAAGCAAAAAACGCAAAGATAAGGACCGACATACGAGGTCTGCACCACCTACTGATACAGCAGCTTCTTCCCATGCTGGGCAATGAGTCTTGGCTGGTAACATTGGACCTCAAGGAGGCATACCTGCATGTCCCTATCAGACAAGATTGCAGATGATACCTCAGATTTCTTGCAGGTTCAATCCATTACCAATTCTCTGCATTGCCATTTGTCTTATCTACTGCGCCCAGAGTGTTTATGAAATGCCTGGCATCGGTAATCGCCTTCTGCAGACTACAAGGGATACAAATCTACCCATATTTGGACGACTGCCTGATCCAAGCGGACAGCAAGGACATACTACTGCAGCACCTTGTGTTTGTAATAAAACTGTTGAACTTCCTGGGATACACAGTCAACAAAAAGAAATCAAAACTAATACCCTTCCAACAAATAATTTTCCTGGGTGCCAGCGTGGATACAACCACCCAGATGGCCTACCTCACGCCAGACAAGCAAGGGCAACTGTCTCAGTACTTCAGAAAAATGGCAACTTACACCAGGCTAACTGCAAGGAAAGTCCTGCAGGCTCTGGGATTCATGGCATCTTGCATCCTACTAATCCCATGTGCAAAGCTGCATATGAGGAAACTTCAACGGTACCTAAAAATACTTATGGTCTCAACACAGCCACAGCTTGGAAGCAATTATACCACTCATTCAATGCCTTCAAAAGGAATTTATGTGGTGGGCTCAAGCTTGCCAAAGAAACACAGGTCTTCCTTTCTGTGTACCTCAAGCAACTCAAATCATCACAACAGACACCTCAGACTACGCCTGGGGAGCACACACGACAGATCAGTGCATTCAGGGAAAAAGGCACGAAAAGAGAAGCTCCTTCACATCAACCAAAAGGAAATGCTAGCCGTGCAAAAGGCTATTATGACCTTCAAAGACCTACTGCATCCAGGCCAGCTATTGATAAGGACAGACAACACCACAGTGATGTGGTACATAAACAAACAGGGGGAACTCATTCATACCCCCTGTGCAGGCAAGCCATGACCCTATGGAACACAGCACTGGAATTGCAAATTCAACTACAGGTGCAATTCCTGCCAGGGAAGGAAAACACACTGGCAGACAACCTAAGCAGAAATATGACAGATCCACACGAATGGAAGTTGCATCCTCAAATTTTCACAAAGATAACTCAGGCATGGGGACAGCCAGACATAGATCTCTTTGCTACCCACAGAAATTGCCAGTTGAAAAATTTTGTTCAAGGACCTATCATCCACAGGCCTGGAAAGTGGGCACTTTCCTTCAATTGGGCAACATTGACAGTCTATGCCTTCCCGCCTCTTCCTCTGCTGCCCAAAGTTCTATTAAAAGCCAGAGCAGAGAGGCCGAAAATGATTCTCATTGCTCCAGACTGGCCAATGCAACACTGGTATCCACTCCTGAAGAGCCTGACACATTCCCCACCATGGATCCTACCTCTAGTCCCTCTTCTGTTGTCCCAGCACAACTACAAAACTTTTCAGCCATCTCAAAACTCTAAATCTAGCTGCATGGAGAATTCCTTGATTTCCCAACAGTTTCTCCTCTCCATGGAGGTGCAGGATGTCATCTTGGAGGCCAGAAGACCTTCTACTAGAAAGGCCTACTCCGCCAAATGGAAACTATTTTGTGCCTGGAATCAAAAGAAGGGACAGAATCCTTGGGTAATAAATATACCTCAAATTCTACAGTACCTAGCTGAGATGTTAAACAATGGACTTTCCTTCTCCTCCATCAAGATCCACGCTTCAGCCATTTCTGCACAATACAATACAGATCCTCCTTTATTCTCTCATCCTCTCTTAAGGCAGTTCCTCAGAGGGGCAAAGAATATAAAACCCCCAAGGAAACTACCAGTCCCTGCTTGGGACCTCAACTTCGTATTGGAAAAGCTGACCCTTCCTCCCTTCGAGCCAGCTTCTTCATCAGAGTTACAGTACTTGCCATGGAAAACAGCCTTTCTTCTGGCTATTACCTCAGCTCGCAGGGTTTCGGAGCTACAGGCCCTCATGGCTGTGCAACCATTCATCATTTTCCATCAGGACAGTTTCCTTACGAACCAACCCTACCTTTATGCCAAAGGTAGTATTCAGTGTAGCTGTGAATCAGACTATCCACTTACCTACCTTTTATCCTAATCCACAAAACAAAGGGGAAAGACTACTACATTCCTTGGACATTCACAGACAACTTGGTTGTTATTTGGACAGGACAAAGCCATTCAGGAAATCTGAGCAACTCTTTGTGTCCTATGCTACAGGTGCTCAAGGAAAGGCTATTTCCAAACAGACCATTTCAAAATGGATAGCCCACTGCATACGCTTTTGTTACTCATTTCATGGAAAAACTGTGCCTGCATGCATCAGATCCCACTCCACCAGAGCCACAGCTACCTCTGCAGCCTTCCTCAGGGGGGTCCCTACCAAGGATATTCTGGAAGCAGCCACCTGGAGTTCAGTGCACACTTTCTCCAAGCACTATCACCTCCCACTATACTCTAAATCTAGAGCAGTCTTTGCCACAGCAGTCCTGCAGGGCATCCTAGCCCCTCCTAGTTCCACTTAGTGCCTACCACCCTTACTTAGCTTTGGGATTCTACCCATCTGTTATGACTGCAGCTGTATGCACGATGAACATAGTACACTTTTGTACCTACCATAAATGTAGATGTTCGAGTGCTCATACGACTGCAGTCCATGTTTCCCTCCCTCCCTTTTCATATAACCTTTTGGGGTATTCTTTTATGGTGTATTTGCTTGCAGCTACTGTTTTTGATTTTATCAACATTGCATTTTTGCATAACATTATGTTTGCCTTCCTTCTGGGGGCACCTGACATCTGGGGCAAGAAAAACTGAAGAAAATGGCGTTGGCTGCCTCTTTTATACCCCTGCTAAACTGACGTCAGGGAGGAAGCGACGACAACTGACACCGGACCTAGACTTTGGAATTCGGCCGACCGAGGACCCGCCTGACGGCAGGATAACCCATCTGTTATGACTGCAGCTGTATGAGCACTCTAACATCTACATTTATGGTAGGTACAAAACTGTACTTTTCTTCACTTCTGGCTGGGAGCCAGTCACTTCCATTTCAGAGCACTGCCTTTTTATCTCACCACAGCCCCCAGGGTGTTCACCAAGAATCATGGCAGTGGTAACAGTGAACCAGCGTCTGCTGGGGATCCAGGTTTTTTCATACATTAATGACTAGCTCCTAACTGCTTCCTCTGAGCATTTGCTACTGCATCACCTGGACCAGGTGTTTTATTTGTTACTGGACTTAGGGATAACTGAATCTTCCAAAAGGTTGCTTGCCTGCAACCCAGAGTGTATAGAATACCACCTAGATACTAACCTATAGATAATCAGTCTTCCCCAGTCCAGAGTTCAGTCACATTGACTCACAGCCATACTAAATCACCCATCACCACCCGTAAGGTTGTTCTGCGTCTTTTAGGTTTCATGGCATCCTCAATCCTAATGTTTCCTCTAGCCAGATACTACATGGATGCTGCAATGGATTTCAGCAGTATAGTGGTGTCAGTCCATCCATCCTTGCATTCAGAGATTTGTATTATTTGGGTCTGCAGAAAACACATTGTTTGGTGGATAACATCACTGATGGTAACAGAGGGTCACTTGTTCCGGTAAGACTCACCGATAGCAATAGCAACCACGGACGCCTCCCTTCTAGGGTGGAGGTGGGGGCTACTTCGAAGGGATAATGTTTCAAGTTACGTGGTTGCCAGTAGATGTCAAACTTCACATTAATGTCTTGGAGTTGAGGGCGGTTCTTCTACCATTGCAGGCATTCCAAGACCTCTTCCCTAAGGTATGATTTCCATACAGACAGACAACCATGGCATTGATATGGTACATCAACAAGCACAGGGAATCACGTTCTTATCCTGTATATCAGAAGTCCATGAGAGTTTGGCAGTTGGTGATGCCTTCATACCACTTTCTAATAGCAACACACACCCCGGGGTTGTTTAGTGTACAAGCCGACAAATTGAGCCGAACTGTCCTGATGCCTTATGAGTGGTCAATCAATCCTTCTGTGACACATTTGATATTGAGTCACTAGGGCCAACCTTGCTGCAACCTTTTTGCATCCTATATAAATAATAAATGCTGCAGGTATTTGCCCTGATTCCTCCACAGGGCAGTTACCGAGAGATGCTGTGGACCTCATTTGGCCCTCAGGCCTCCTATAGGTCTCTTCTGTTTTGGTCCTAATGAATAAATTCATACAGAAAGCAAAACAGTGCAAGGCTAGAGCGATCCTCATTGTCTGCTTCTGGCCCCAACAGACATGTTTACCCTACTTATGGCCTCAGCTAGTACGTCCCCCTTGGATGTTAGATCACTATCCAAACCTACAGCCTTATCCATTCAGACTGCCTCCTCTGGATCAGAAGTCCATGAAGGTTAACCACATGGTTACTCCAATTTTTAGCATAGCCAGAGATGCTAGGCTTCCCCTTTCTGCTTCTCAGAAACCATCCACTAGAAAAAATTTACCCAAGTAAATGTAAGAGATTCTCTATCTGTCCCTTCTCTAAAGGTCTGGGCCCTTTGTCAGTACCTGTTCAATTCATACTAAAATTCTTATCTGAACTCTTTTTTGATAAGGGTTCCAGCTTTGCCACCATCAAGATACAGATGGCAACTGTTTAAAATTTTCATGTTGGACATAAACATTCCAGTAGCTTTGCTGAAAATTTCCCAAGCTTTCTTGAAAAGTACCTTTCTACTAAGACCGCCCACTAGAGAGCCAGCCCCTCCATAGATAATCACCATTATGCTACAGGCTTTAACTCTGTCTCCCTATGAATCTATGACCACAGCAGATCTAAATTTCCTTACTTGGAAAACACTCTTCCTGGTGGCAGTGACGTCAGCCACACAAATTTCAGAGTTACAGGCAGTCTCATGTAAGCCTCCATATATAGCCTTTCACAAAGATAGTCTCCAAGAACTAATTTGTCCTTTATTCCTAAGGTGGCATCTGAAGTAAACCTAAATCATTCCATTAACTTGCTAGTGTTTTTCCCCAGATATTCAAACAAAGGAGAATGCTTATTGCATATGTTAGAGGGCCAGTCAATTTGAGTCTGCATTCATTGAACAAAAAAATTCAGAAGAGGTGATCAGTTGTTCATTTCATTTTTGAAACTGAAGTTGGGGAAGGCAGTAGTGAAGGTTACATTGTCTAGATGGCTGCCAGATTGTATCTCCTTTTTTATCATAAGAAGAATTTACCTTTACCATGTAAACCCAAGGTTTATTCAACTAGGGCAGTTTCCACCTCAAAAACCATCAGTAGGGGATTATCCATTGATGACATATGTGCGGTGACCACTTGGTCTCTGGTACACATTGTTGTGTCAGTGTGAGCTGGATGTTTAATCCAGGTCACGTTCCTCCTTTGGTTCCATCGTACTCATCCAGGTCATGTTCTTCCTTTGGTTCAGTCATACTCAAGAATGTCCTTCCTTGTCCTTGATACCGCCTGTATTGACTGCTTAGGATTCTGTCCCATATTTTTGAAACAGACAAAAATAGACATCATTGGATATGAAATGTACTTAATCAATGTTAGATCCATTTTTTCTGATTTTCAACCTTTTCAAACTCACTCCCTCCTGCCCCTTCTAGATTGTCACCTATGGCCTCGAGATGATTGGGTAGACCCTTTATTCCGTGTCCTGTATACAGTCATGTAATACTGTCCCCATTCTTTCTCAGTGGGTTGAGACCATCTAGTTGAGTTTCCTTCTATAAGATGGCTCAGATATCAGACCAAGGAGGGAGCAAACGTGATCTGAGCAGCTAAGGTGTAGTCCAGGGAATTATGGGTAGGGGATGAGTTAGAGCTCTGGATCTGAACAAGCTTCAGAGTCCGTGTGAACAAGCTTCAGAGTCCGTGAAGAGATCAGATCTGACGACCCATATGTTAAAACCAGTCGAAAATGTGACAACATGGATCTAACATTATGATAAGTACATTGTTTTCGAGCACTGAAGAATATACAAAAGGTTATCTTAACTATTAGACTGAGGCATATGTGATGTCCTGGAACTACAGATGTTTAAAAACTCAAAATGCTAGGTTTAAAAATTATGAACCATGTTCTGTGAACAGTATGTCAAGAGTATCATGTTGAGAAAAAAGTGCGACTTCAGCGGCGTGTTTCTAAAGCGGAAGCTTTCACTTTGATGACCTCACGGTAGTTGGTGTAATAGTTAACACAGATGAGATACTGTGTGTTCTTTAACTGAAATCAACCAAAAGCAGGTTTTACTCTCTGGACCATTTAGAATTGCACGTGGTATCATTCAGTTGCTTTTGTGGCACATATTATAGATATATATATTTTACCACCAGTTTCATCTGTCTGGCCATTCCAACTCAAAACAGTACATCCCATTCCCTTTTTTACACTTTACAATTCTTCTGTATACGTTGTTGCGTTGTATAAGAAATAAAACGGCCCATTCTCCCCCTCTGATTTCCCATCCTCACCCAGGCATTTTAACAGTGACATTGGGGATGCTCAGACCTCCTCTCTGTGATACCCTAATTGCACAGATGGGAGCCTTGGCTGTCACTTTTTTTTATTATTACAGTGAGTGTTATGCAGTAATTAAAACACTGCACATGAATTGGGTCTGTTGCTGTTTCTCTCCATTAACAATAACTTTTTTCTTGTGAGTGTGAGAAGGAATCAGATGCAACTCGAGTGATAGATGGATACACTACAGAATATTATAATTACTTTTGATTTTATTGTTTACCACTATATTCCATTTGCTATTCATTGTATCAGTAAACCTTCTGTGATCATAACATGATTAATTGAAAAAACTGATTCTTCAAATGACTTGAGTAATAAAATTGTCAGAGTTTTGACTTTTAAAATAGGATGATCTTCCAAACCGATATGATATGTGGTATTTGTAATGGTAAATATAAAACAAGCAGACATCTGAATGAACAAATCACAAATGAAATAGCCTAGGAAAGGGAAGATACACTGTGGCCAGTACTTGCATCCCAGGAGCAGCACTTTAAATCTGTCAAAATACATTGGAATGTAATCTAGAAGATTATATTTTTATTTATTTAAATTTTAAGTAGGTGCTTACTTTTCAGAGTGATGTGCATTTCTTCACGCCCCTTTTATGGCACATACTGATGTGGGATTTAGTGCATGCTCAGATTGCAGTGTTATAAAATGTGCGTTTCTGTGTAGTGGGTTACGGGGGCGAGTGTGTAATTGTCTGTGTATATATTACAGTTCAAGGTAAATAGCTGTGATTAGCTTCACACTTCTCCAGCATTAGGTTGTCAAGTTCTCTTAAACGTAATAAATTTGTAAATCAGTAGTAGCACTATATGGCGACTTTAGTAACGTACAATTAACATTATATATTTTTTTTTTCTTCTGCAGCTATTTGGCTTTGTCCTAATAGTCTTGTTTGTGTACAACTGCTATGTTATCTACACATCCTTCATACAACAGAATTCTGGGAGTACCCAAGATGCACCTGGACAATAAAGTAAGCCATTATCCACCATTTACCATGCTTGTGTACATAATGTATACAGTGAAATTCTACAAAAACAGCAAAACAATAAGAACTATGCCAGAACAAAGAAAACACCCTTTTCCCAAAATAATAGAAAACTTTATATCATAATGTCAGAATAGCAGCAGTGTGTGTGTGTGTGTGTGTGTGTGTGTGTGTGTGTGTGTGTGTGTGTGTGTGTGTGTGTGTGTGTATGATTGCATTCACACAAGTGCATGTGTATCAGGACTTCATACTGATGAAAAAAAAAAGCATAACTTGAGGGTCGGAAAGTGCAGCAGTTTTCTGCAGCAGCTGTCTTTAATGACTTCTGTACTGACAAAAGTAAATCTGGCTTCTCATGATGGTGGTGGTTCACCCACTGACTGAAATGGTGTTAAGAGCCTCCTACTTCGATAAGCATAGAGTGAATTCTGTACTGATATGAACACTATTCCAATGTCGCCAGCAGAATGTGTCAATTTTAGTTCTGTCTGGCATTCTAAGAATACAGTATCAGTACCCTAGTTACCCAGAGCATGGGTTTTCCATTTATCAGAAGTGAGAAAGGAAATGTGCCTGCTATAGACAGCTAATCAAAGATAAAAATATTATCAGGGTTATGTCATTCCCCCACAATGCCATGCCATCTTCTGTGTCAAGACTGCTGTAAGTAAGCCTTGAACTCTTTGATGTAGAAAAAGGTAAGTAAAAAGGCATGTGCTAGGATCCTTTATGTTTTACCTTTGTGGTTTCACACTTGAATTGTTTATAAAACCCAAAAGTAGTGCTTAATCTAATGCTTCTTTAGTTAATTTCTCGCTATCACTCTATTTTCAGTCATGATTTAAAAACAATTATTTTGAGAGCTAATTTAGACAGTATTTACAAGTCTCACCAGTATAGCCAGTAACACAAACTAATAAGAACAATATAGACACTGAGGCATTGAAAGTTGCTGTATTATTCAACTAGATATATTCAAGTTCAGATATATTTTCTGTGTTCGCTGTTAACTTGCATGGCTATAGATATACAAAGTGGCCTTTGAGAGAAAGAAGGTTACAGTAATAATCTCAAATAGAATTCTTTCCACATTTTACTTTTATTGGCCTTTCCTGACACTCTGGTTCCTTCCTTACCCATCTGATCTACTTATT
Organism: Protopterus annectens; assembly: GCF_019279795.1. Taxonomy (NCBI): domain Eukaryota; kingdom Metazoa; phylum Chordata; order Ceratodontiformes; family Protopteridae; genus Protopterus; species Protopterus annectens. The sequence goes on from NC_056750.1 coordinate 700,324,534, forward strand.
CACCACTGGTTGGTAGCAGCCTCTTTGCTGTCTGGTAGGCCATGGTGAGCCACTGTGTGTGTGTATGTATGTTATTTCTGATTTGTCCCACTGCAGCCATAGCAGTGCAGGCAAGACACAGACATTCCTCTAGTATGTTTCCCCTGTGAGTTTTATGATAGTGTTGGAGCTCTCTTCACTATCACTCTGCACTCGTATAGTTTTGCCATCAAAATTGGTGACTTTTCCCACCCCCATAGTTAGGACCTCTGGGACTAGATTCACTATTCATCCTGGCCTCATGGTTTGCACTCTTGATCTATTCCACTGCACTACAAAGCAGACAACTCTTTGTACTAATGAACTGCTAAACATGGTTCATCCAAGACATTATATAAATAGTAGCAATTCAAGTTTCTTAGCTAATTTCAGGCATTGTGTGTGGCAACATGTATAGTCCAAGATAGATGAAGCACATTGCATTATCAACATTATTAATAATTATTCAATCAACTGTTAAAACATTTGCCATTAGGGTAACAGGTCATGCTCTAAAATACTGATTTTTATTTACTGTCAGATAACTAGTAGAGAGTTGTTTCGGGAGATGAGGGTATTTACTTGGGTCATGATACGTTTTTTTTTAAAGTGCTAATTTTTCAGACCCTATCCAACTTGACTATGAAGGGACCCCCACAACCATTGCTAACCTGTTTGACCCCTTTGTTTTTACTGTCTGGGAAGATTAGCCTTTCAGCAGTCATCTGTGTTGTCAGCTTAGTACAGAGGTACCAAGTACCTTAATCTGTAGCTACTGAGAATTTTTATACTACTTACAACACCCCCAGACTAGGTTATATTGTACAAAGGTCACTGGTATTTTGTTTTTTTTTTTAATGTACTCTCTTGTTCAATCCTGTGTGGGCCGTTGGCAGTGTTGAGTGCTTGACCTGCCACTCTGTACCAGAAGGTGGTGTAACAAGATCTTGCATTCCCCTTGGCAAGCTGATAGGTCCAGGTAGTTAGACTCGTATTGCTGGAACTGTATTCAGGGTAATCATGCTGTACCACGTATACTTTATACAGGGATGGTATGCCCAGCTTTTTTGGCCACATCCATGTCCTTTTAATAAAACTCTTGTATTTATATAAAATAAATTTTTATTGCAAAAGAAGGAAAAAGAACAGTAGTATTTAGTGGAACAATGGAATAACTTCTAAGGCTCTTGGCCAGAATCAGAAAGGGCCACTTCCAGCAGTAAACCATAACATGGGCTGCTACTGCTGGCAGCAGCCCTTTCTGATTCAGAAACAGGCCCACTGTGGTGATCCTACATACTCTGTAGGATCACTGCGGTGGGCTCTCTCTTTGGCCAAGCTACGTACTAATGAGTGATTGCAAGGGAGCCACCTATAATAATTAGCTATTTGCTGTCTCCTGGAAATGCCTGCTCTCCAGTTCTGCTCATCAAGTTAATTAAGTCAGCCAAAAGTTTGTATTCATCCATTACTTTCAGATGGTAAGATAATATTATAGGTAAGTTACAGGAAGTATAGTGGATAGGTATTGGTGGTGGTGGGGGGGTTGTGAAGGCTTGTGTGTGTGTATGTGCACGTGTGTGTGAATGTATGTAGAAAAATGACTGGTCTCAGGTGAGTGTGTGTGGACAAGTTGGTCAGTGAATCCAGTCAGATGTGGAAGGTTGTGTGTCTGTTCATGAATATGTATGCATATTTGTTTTTTTTGGGGGGGGGGAGGGGGGTTGTCACCTCTGAACTCACCTAGACTAATAGACACTAGATACCAGGGAGACCAAGTCTATCCCTTTAAGAAGTAATGATTTCGAGAGGGGAGTTTACAGAGCAGATCTTTATTCCTCTACTCCAGCTGAAAATGTCAGAATAACTTGCTTTTTGCACCTTGATTTATTTTCTGAACACTAAGACCTATGAAACTCTGTCATTGACTGTTGCCTTGTTGATTTGACAGTATGTATAAGAGGCAGAATCAGCAGTGTCGTACAATAGGTCACAGTTGGGAAGGAAAGGGTTATATCCCTATGGAGAGCTGACTTGTCTCTTAATGAGTGCTAAAGACTTCCCTAATAAATCTGTGAGGAGCACTGGACAACACCAGGAAAAAAATAAAAATATTGCTCTAACTTAAACAGTTAATAGAACTATAGTTCTAACATCATATTGTATTTTCTGAACAGCATAAAAAATTAAACTAATATACACACACAGATGTGCGTTTGTGTGTACGTGTGGGTGGGGAGTGAATAAGGGGTTCCTGTGGCAAGGCATTGCTTGGGCTTCCAGAGGTGATTATCGCAGAAAGTGGTGATTAGTACTAGTGGTAACACCATGCCATTCTGACATGTAAAAATTTGTCAGTAAGGAGTTCTTTCCTCATTGTGATTAATGCGTCTGTGAGTCGCAGGTTTTTATGATCATGGAAATAGTCCCTTTTGGCAGCATCTCTTAGACTTTCTGCTGAGATTATTTCTGAATAGTAGGGTATACTTTAATGAACACATTCAAAATTGGATTAGAAATGTGGCAGTTGTGTTCATTAGATGCTGTAAAGCATAGCATTCAACTTTGCTCAACAGTTAAGTCCCAAAGTCAAAAATAAAGGGGGGACAAAGACACAAAATCAAGGACCATTTTTAAATATTATTTTAAGTCATTTAAAAAGTTAATAGTACAGCTGATTTTACATCAGTATTCATTTTCTGAGCAATATGTATGAAACTTTAAATCTGATGTCAGTCTTCACGTATTCGTTGACTGTGGAATCGACACAGATGTTTACTACAGCTCGCGCCTTCAAAACGCTCGAGCTAGGCTCTACCCGTAATGCTCCTGTGTTACCTTAGATCTCATTTGCTGCTTCTTGTGACAAATGCATCTGACCTCTCTCGAGCTTTGGCAGATGTTATGTAGTCCTATCTTGCCTACATTCTTTCAGACTCGGCCGATTTTTCTAGCTCGAAGTCTTTCATTGGTTGGCCTAGGCAGGTATCCCATGGTGCACTGCTCCATATCCCCAGATCTCGTTTGCTGCTCATGTAGCATGGACGTGGTCTCGCTTGGCTGTGGCCAAGTACCCTCTTTTTCTTGTCTTAAAGAAAAGTTTTGACTCTTATCAAAAGCTATTTTCATAGCTATTTGTCTAAGTTTTGTCTAAGTTGTGATTGTGTGATTGTGTGGGTATCCTGCTGACTTTTCCCTCGGGCTAGGCCCGTTTCCGTTAGAGGGCCTAGTCCTCTTCATATTGCCTTCTGTGTGAGTACGGTCTAGACCGTGTAAGTTAGAGGTTTGGGCTATTCCCTTTCCTTGTGGGTTTCAATCCCTTTGTTAAGAGTTTATTTTTGTCCTTAGTGTGTGTGTTTGGTCACTGTTTAGCATTCGTTCCCGCGTTTTGTGGTGTGAACACCTGTGAGTTGTTCTCAGACTTGGTTTTGCCTTTTTGGTGTAGTAGTGAAGATGTCTAAAGATCTCCCATGGAGCACAAACCTTCGGGTTTCAGAAAGTGCTCTAATGTGGGTACAAAATGCCCATTACCAACGGGCATTCCATTTGTGTCTATTGTCTGGGAGCCATCCATCTGCAGGAATTCTGCAGTTTTTGTCATGTGTTCAGTCCTAGCGTTCTCCAAGAGAGAAAGTATAAGCTAATTTTAAAGTGACTCTTGAAACCCTCTTTTGAAGAGGCTATGGATTCGTCTTCCAGTGGCAAATCAAAATCTGGCAAGTCAAAAAAGAGATCTCCGGCTCTGTCAGCTTCATTGGAGCCTCCGGAGAAATTCTCAAAAACTGCATAGAATTCCTCGGCTCCACTGTCCTCGGGGCCGCAGGAAGTGTCTGTGTTGATGGAACTGGCGTCTGCTCCAATTTTATTGGAACCTCTTGGAGCTGATCACCCAGTCTCAGACCAGTTTCTCCTGAGAGGAGATCTCATTTTCCCTCCCTATCTTCCAAATCCTCCAGGACCCTTTTGGATGTGGATGTTGATAGGGTGGTTCAAAGGCTTCTCCAGTCGCCGGTTTTGGCAAAATAGTTTTCGGCTCCTGCCCAGTCTGCTCTGGAGCCCGACCCGACCCCATCTTCGATCATTCCTCCGAGCGAGCGCAACTCTGTCTTCAGAGCCGGAGTGTTCCACGCCATGTAATGTTCCTAGGCCGGCTCCGATGCCCCCTTTGGCTCCATTGGTACTGGTGTCGGCTCCGTCCTCTGGGTTCGGGACTCTGGATTTTTCGGTTGGGCCTGAGGAGGACATCTCTGGGCTTATTTCGGTCCCGAGCCTCCCTCTTGGTGCCTCTGCTCGGGGAACTCCGACCCTCATCATGGCCTCGGAGGCTGGTCGCTCCTCTGATTCGGGGGGGGGTGGCCTTTGAGGCTATATGGACCGCGCTGGCCAGATCGTCAGCTACATCAGGCGGGTCGGTCACTCTGTCCCCCACCATTCCGGTGAGAGCTTCTGATCACCACCCATCCATGGACAGCAGAGCACTAGGGCCTAGGGATACCCCCACAAGTGGTCCCCAGATTTCTGAGGGTCCCTCAGAGTTCGCGCCTGAGGAGCCCCCCAGAAAGAAAACATGCAAGAGGAAGCACATAGACTCCCGGGATGAGTCCCTTATCTCTGATACTGATCTCGAGGAATCAGAGGGGTCCCCCAAGTCATCCTCTGAGGTTTCTTTCTCCGATATCCTGGAGATACTGAAAGAGGTGACTGGCCGTCAAAAGCCCCTTCCGAGGAGGAGTCAGTATTCCTTAAGGCTTTTGGTGCTCAGCTCTCCACCTCCTGGGTGTCTCCACCATTCGACGAACTCCTTGATCTGATTTGTCGAAGAGTGTGGGAAAACCCTGATTCTGTGGAGCCCATGCCCAGGTGTCCCAACAAGTTTCTTTCCGCCCACAGGGCAAAGAGTTTGTCTAAAGGAGTCCCTGTAGATGCCATGGTGGTGGCGGCAGCCACTCAGAAGGAAGTAGCAGAGTCTTCTTCATACTTCCATTCTCCTAACAAGGAGTCTAGGACCATGGATCGGTACAGGAAGCGTACCCTCTCGTCAGCAACCTTTACCTTGCAGTCGCTGAATTACCCGTGTCACTTCACTCTGCTCCAGAGAGATCTCCTGAAGGAGTTAGGAGATACTCTTGTGGGTAACGTTCCTGAGGCAGTGGCTCAGACGGTTAACGCCCAGGTCTCTACCCTCAACTCCATTGTTAACTCATCCATGCGGCTCATTTCGTATGCAGCTGTGGGAGTGGTTAGGGCAGCAAGCTCAGGAGTCACCCTTAGAAGGCAAGTCTGGCTGTGCCTGTGTCACTTTGCGGAGGCCTTCAGTTCTTCCTTCACTGACTTTGATGGGTCTTCTTTGTTTGAGACCAAAGTGAAAGACACCCTTACCAGGTGCGAGCAAGAGGGAAAGACCCTGTCTGCCGTAGGGGTCTGTTTTTCCCTTCCTTCTAGGCCTTATCCCAAGGCCCAGCGGGGGGGGGATGTGGTTCAAGAAATCACAGAGGTTTTTTTCCTGCCGTACAGGGTGAATCCCCCCTCCAGAGGCAGGGGAGGTTATTCAGGGAGACGTCACCCCAGAGGCAGAGAGGGCCCCCACAATTCGGAGACCGTGATTCCTTTCGTGGCTCTCCCTACTCTCGTTCCTGAGGGATTGCCTGGCTGTGCTTATCTGGAGCCAGTCAGGGGTCGAATTTCGTTATATCCGGAAGCCTGGGAAAACATTACCCAGGACCGATGGGTATTCCGGATAATTTCTGGAGGTCATCTCATTCCATTTACATCAGACCCCCCGTCAATCAGAAAAATCCCAGACGTTCCACCCAGTCAAAGGGACCAAGCAGCCTCAGAGGTCTCAAAGCTGCTAGAAAAAGGAGCCATCCAGCGTGTCCCCTCAGACCAAATCGGATTAGGGACTTACTCAAGATTCTTTTTGGTGCCGAAAAGAACAGGGGACCTGAGACCCATATTAGATCTCAGCCAACTGAACAACTATGTACAGAAGTCCAAGTTCCATATGATCATACTACAATCGATTCTCCCATTGTTGGGAGAGGAGGTATGGATGTGCTGCATCGACCTCAAGGATGCTTACTACCATGTGAAAACGGACAGGACATCCAGGATTCACCTACGCTTCCAGCTGGGAGCCAGTTATTTCCAGTTTTGAGCCCTGCCCTTGGTCTCACCACAGCCCCCAGGCTGTTCACCAAGTGTATGGTAGTGGTGACGGCTCACTTGAGACGTCAGGGATTCCAAATGTTTCCGTGTCTGGACGACTGGCTCCTTACCGCCCCTATCAGGCATCAACTAGTTCAAACCATGGACGCTACCATCACTTTGTCACCAGTTGGGTATAACAATAAATTGGGAAAAATCTGCTTTATTGCCCTTACAGCGTGTCACCTTTATAGGAGCAGAATTAGGCACCATTCGAATGCGAGCATTTTTACCGCAGGAAAGGATCAGAGTCTTATAACAACAGATACACATGCATTTGTCCCTGAGGCAGGCGAAGGCAAGATGGGTTCTCCAGCTCCTAGGGACCCATGGCAGCAACAATCATGCTGGTCCCTCTAGCGAGATTGCACATGAGAATTCTCCAATGGTTCCTCTATGTTCAATGGTCTCTCCAAAGACTTCCACTTTCTCGCTCCATTTTGCTCACGGACAGATGCAAGCAGGACCTCGGTTGGTGGCTGCGCACCAACAATTTGGATGGGGGAAGGTCCTGCGCCCCACCCATCCCGGTTGCCACGGTGACCACGTATGCCTCCTAGATGGGGAGGGAGGCATTATCTTGCAGGACAGTCGAAGGCATGTGGCAAGAGCACAAGATACATCTCCATATAAAGGTCCTACAGATGAGAGCAGTGCTACTTGCGTTGCAGGCACTTCAGAGTCTTCTACCTCTAGGGATGATTGCGATACACTCAGACAACATGTCAGTAGTGTGGTATCTAAACAAGCAAAGGGGAACCAGGTATCCTCTGTGCAGAGAGGCCATGTGACTGTGGCATTGGTCAGTAACTTCCCAACGGTTTTTGGTGGAAACGCACATTCTGGGGAAGTCCAACGTGATTGCGGACAGGCTAAGCAGAGCTATTCTGATGCCTTACGAGTGGTCCCTGAATAACCTGGTTGCAGAGCGAATCTTCAGTAGATGGGGTCAGCCTTGCTGCGACCTTTTTGCCAGCCCCCTCAATGCAAAATGCAGCAACTACGTCACGCTGATCCCCTCACAGGGGGAGTCACCCAGGGATGCTCTGGTTCACGATTGGCCCTCCAGTCTGCTTTATGCTTTCCCTCCGTTTCCTTTGCTGTCGAAGGTGATTCAGAAAGCGCAATCCTTGGGAAGCAGAATGATTCTGATTGCTCCACACTGGCCTTGCCAAGTTTGGTTCCCCTTTCTTTATCAATTCATTGTGGACACTCCTCGGTCTCTGGACCCTCAACCAGATTTACTGACACACGTCGGGACAGTTCCACCCCTCCCTGATGACCCTCCGGTTGACCACTTCCATCGTTAGACTTCATAATTTCTCACCAGAAGTGGTTCATACATTATCGTCCTCTCATAAACCATCCACTAGAAAGATTTATTCTAGTAAATGGAAAAGGTTTTCTATCTGGGCACATACCCGAGGCATTGATCCTTATACAGCTCCAATCGCTTCAGTCTTGGAGTTTTTGTCTATGCTTTTTCATCAGGGTTCCGCATCAGCTACCATCAAAGTTCAACTGGCAGCGATCTCTAATTTTCATGTAGGGAATGAGCCTAGTCTCATGGTGCATAGACTATGCAAGGCGTTCCTGAAGGGTACTGTGTTGCTCCGTCCCCCAGTCTCTGAACCAATCATGCCCTGGGATCTCAATTTTGTTCTACAAGCCCTTACTGTGCCACCTTTTGAGCCTGCAGCTACCTGCGAATTGAAATTCTTGACCTGGAAAACAGCCTTCTTAACAGCAATCACTTTAGCAAAGCAAGTTTCAGAAATTCAAGCCCCCTCTATCAAACCTCCATACTTAATCTTCCATAAGGACAGGGTCTTTCTTAGACCAAACCCTTCTTTCCTTCCTAAAGTGGCTTCCGTGTCTAATCTAAATCAATCCATTGAGTTGCCTGTGTTCTTTCCTCACTTTTCTAACAAGGCAGAATTTAGATTTTACCAGTTGGATGTACACAGGCAATTGCTTTTCTATCTGCACCGAACAAAAGATATCCGGAAGTCTGACCAACTTTTTGTTTTCTTTTTGGAAAACCGAATGGGGTCCCCGGTCTCCAAGGTCACCCTATCTAGATGGATATCTAGTTGCATCTCTTTCATCTGCCAAGCAGGAGGTAAAGATCTGCCATTTCCGGTCAAGGTTCACTCTACTCTGGCTGTTTCCACATCTACAGCCTATCAAGCCAGATTGTCAATGGATGATATATGTGCTGCAGCTACTTGGGCTTCTCCTCACACATTTGTTTCTCATTACAAATTGGACATGGTTTCCAGGGGCAGGTCTTCCTTTGGCTCCACAGTTCTCAGGAGTATTTCCCTATGAGCCACCCAGGATGTAGGTGCTAGGGATGCTGTCCCACGGGTAAGAATGTAGGTGAGATAGGACTACATAACATCAAGAAGGTTACGTACTCACCATAACGTTCAATGTATGTAGTCCATCTTGCCTCACATTCTTACTTACCCTCCCACCTTCCCCCTTCCTGGAGGATTTGGAAGTTAGGTTGTTTATCTGCAGAGTTCCCTTGCTTGTCTTATTCTTTACCTGGATGTGATGTGTGCATGGGGTACAAATGAGTTTCGCAGCAAACTAGATCTGGGGATATGGAGCAGTGCACTATGGGATACCTGCTTAGCCCAGCCAATGAAAGACTTCGAGCTAGAAATATCGGCCGAGTCAGAGCAGATATTTGGCTCTGAACCCATGGGTAAGAATGTGAGGCAAGATGGACTACATACATCGAACGTTATGTTGAGTACATAACGTCTTGTTTTTTCGAGTAAGTTTTTCCGTCTAAATATCCTTAAATCACTATTTTTATACTATTTATATTTCATCCTAAAGTCTTTCCTCTGTCTCCCGTCTGTGTGTGTGTAATCCCTTCCCTTTTTCCTCTTCCATTAGGTAGATTCTTCTACGTACCATTGCTGGTACTGCCAAATTCAGATGGGCATGTCTTATGTTTCTATTGCTTAGGTGCAGTACATTTACAAGAAAAATGTTCTTTGTCACGGTTTCTCCGCCAGGACCTTAACTGAGCAGCGAAACAAATTGGTATAAAAAGGCTTATTAAAATGTGATTTTGAAGAGGCTATTTGTAGGTATAAGACCGAAGCCAGTTCATAGGTACATGGTACATAGGTTCATAGGTACATGGATTAGTACTAGGCTAACTGCCCTTGCGAGCCATTTTAAGCCTAGCCAGTTACCCCATGTGAGACTCAAACCCTGCACCTTGTGTTTGTAAGGCAAACACCTTAACCATTAGGCCACCCTCCCAACCTTCTTCTTCATTCTCTTCTAAACAGAAGAAATGGTCACACACTGTTCGTGCAGTTACTCCGAACCTGCAAAAAGATACCAAAACCTATGGTGTCAATAGTTCCCTTGGCACTGATAGGCAAGAGAGATGGCTATTTCTGAAAAGACAACTACTACTTAAGCACCAGACGTTTTCTCACTACTGGAGAAGACAAAAACTATTTTTACTCCAAGATAAAGGTACTCTCCCTCAGTCGATCCATTTAAGGGTTGACCACCTAGCCCTTTTATGAAGTCAAGATCAGATAGGTCTCACTCTACATTGTTCATTCAATCCACTAAGAGCCTCTCGGAATCAGACATCATGAGACTGGTGGACCAGCTCTTGACGGCAAGGGGATTACCGTCGTCTTCGGTTCCCAGCCAAGTTGGCTCCGGGACCTGTCCTACTTCGACACCATCTCATCTTTCTCCTCCAATTCCAGTTGAGTCATTGGAGCCCCTGGCACCAACCTTCCTGGCTCATGACTGCCGCAGTTCCAGTAACAGCCTCTTCTCTGGAACCGAGAATTGCCTGAAGCTGTTCTGGTTTTTTGGAACCAGAGATCTCCTGGTGTTGAGACTTCATCACCAGTTCCGAGGCAGGGTTTGACTTCCTTTTTATCTGAACCTTCCATGCCCCTTGGTGCTTAGGCTTTTGTTGACTGAATCTAGGCTTCTGCTTCAGGGGCCACCTCCTCAGTGTGGGGTGGATCACGGTTCTGGGCTCCCATCCCTTTATGGGGGGCTGGTCTTCTGGATCCTGGAGAAGGCCTTGTCCATTGTGGCTTCTAGTCCTTGCCATCCCTGTCAGGCCAAATGTCTACATCCCCTCGATTAGAGCTGTCAGTCGTCCCTGGAACAGGGGGTACAAAAAATCCTCAGGAGAAACCAACCTTGGTGGTTTCTTCTTCAGATACTTTCCCAGAACATCCCCATGAGGAAGTGCCTGCAAAGAAGACGTGCAAGAGGAAGCACTTACTCCCCAGAGGAGTCCTTCACGGAGCATATCAGTTTTGTTGCAGGGGAAGGTTACCCCAGGTCACCCCATGATGATTCCTTTGGGGCATCATTTAAATCCTTAAAGGGATGTCCTGTCTTACCTACAGCTTTTCCTGGGAGGAGTCAGTATACCTGGTGGCCTTTCATGCCCAACCCTGTACCTCTTTGATTTTGCCACCCACTGACAAGCTCCTTAAATCGATCACGCAGCAGGCATGGAAGATCTCTGGCTCCATCGAACAGATCCACAAGCGGTCTGACCAGATCCTTTCTGCCTCCAAGGAAGAGCACGACTGGGCTAAGGGTATCCCTGTAGATACCATGGAGATAGCGGCAGTCACAAAGAAAGAACTTACAGAGGAAAGTCCTACTATCCATCCTCTTAACAAGGAGTCTAGGGCCATGGATAAGTTTGGTAAGTGCATTTATGCTTCAATGACTTTCCCTCTCAGTTCTTTGCATTACATGGTGCATTTTACCAGGTTGCAGAGAGATCTGATTAAAAACTGTCAAATGCTCTCACAGGAGTAGTAGCCGAAGGGGTACAAGACAAGGTTGCTTGTCAGTTCACCCTCGAATCAATTTCCAACTCGTCCATGAAGCTAATAGCCCATACAGTTGAAGGGATGACAGAAGCAGCGGGTTCAGGCATTGCCATTAGGAGACGCGTCTGGATTTGCTTGTTTGACTTTGTGGAGTCATTTAAATCATCATTAGTCAGAGCTCCATTTGATGGAACATCCGTGTTTGGACCCAAGTTTAAAGAGAGACTGGCGAGATGTGAGAGGGATGGGAAGACTCCGTCTGCCATGGGTGTATGCTTCTCCACTCCTCAATGGCCCTATTCTAGGAACTACAGAAGTGGGAGGCTATGGTTCAAAAAGCCCCAAGGGCCTTTCCAGGACTTTCGTGGAAAGGACTTTACCCGGGGCAGAGGGGATGTAATAATGGAAGACGCCGTCCTAGATACAGAGGTGGCCCGCAGAATCAGGGATCCACAGATTCCGTCTCTGGTAACTCATATCAGCACTCCTGAATGGAGGCCCAATTGCCTTCTTCTGGAGGTAGTCAGGGGACCATTATCCCTACACCATTCTGCCTGGCTACAAGTGACATTGGACAAATGGATACAAGGAATCCTCTCTAGAGGCTACATCATTCCCATTTTGTCAAGTCCAAAAATACAAAAAGTACTCCCAGACGTTCCATCCAGTCACATGGAAGCAGCAGTTATAGAAATTTGAAAACTGCTTGAAAAAAGTCATCCAAGAAGTCCCTGCAGACCAAAGAGGATCCAGGTTTTCTCAAGATTCTTTTTAGTACCCAGAAAGACAGAGAACTGTAGATCCATTTCAACCAATACAACAAATCAGTCCAACAAACCAAATTCTGGATGGTCTTAGAACAGTCAGTACTTCCATTCTTTGAAAAAGATGATTGGATCTGCTCTGTAGATCTTCAGGATGCATATTACCATATAAAAATGGACAAATGCTCCAGGAGATTCCTGTGCTTCCAGCTGGGAGACAATCATTTTCAGTTCAGAGCACTGTCCTTTGCTCTCACCACAGCCCCCAGGGTGTTTACCAAATGCATGGTAGTGGTAGCAGCTCATCTCGGACTGCAGGGCTTTTGAGTTTTTCCTTATCTTGATGTCTGGCTCCTTACCGCTACCACCAGACGTCAACTAGATTGAGCAAGAGATTACACACTGCATCTTTGCACTTATTTAGGCATATCAATAAATTACAAAAAGTCAAATCTGCAACCTACACAACAGCTGGAATTTATCGGGGCTGTGTTAAATATAGATGTTAAGTTGTCAATCTCACCTTCATTCTTGCTGTATGGGTTCGGAGCCGAACCTCGGCTCCGACTCTGCCTATACTAAAGCTCGAGAGCTAATTTTACTGGCTCGAGGCAACCCTATATCCCATGATGCTAGGCGGTAACTACCCAGATCTCGTGCTTACGCTAGCGAGGTTGCTCTTTTTACCGGCTCACAGGTTAGTGACTATTTTCACAAAAATCTTAGTATTCTCCTTAGTTTTTCCCCTAGTATTCTTTTTAATTTTTTATAGGCTAGTTTCTGTTAAATTTAAAGTTTAGTCCCTATTTTCTGTCCCTTATCCCTGTCATACTCGCTCTCCCTAGGTTAGGCCTTAGGCCCTTCCGTTTTATTTTAATTCCCTCACAGGGATTCTTTGCTGTGTATGTGTTCCCTCAGTATCCCTAATTGTTAGAGTGTGTGTGTGTGTGTGTGTGTGTGTGTGTGTGTGTGTGTGTGTGTGTGTGTGTGTGTGTGTGTGTGTGTGTGTGTGTGTTTTTTCTCCTAACTTTGGGTTTTCCTTTCGACTCCACAATGTCGAAGGAGACAAAGGTCTCAGGCTTCAAGAAGTGTGACTAGTGCTGTCAGAAGATGTCTCTGACAGACGGTCACACTTCTTGTGTTTATTGCCTGGGACCCTTGCACCTGCAGGACTCTTGCTCAGTGTGCCATGCATTCACCCCAAGAGGCCTGCAGGAGGGCAGGAATAAATTGATGCTAAGGAGCTTGTTAAAGCCCGAAGGTTCCCCGGCTAAGTCCATGCCGGGGAAGCCTTCGAAACCACCTAAACCGTCTGCTCCGAGTTTTAAGCCCTCGGATGGTGGCTCATCACCTGCGACATTATCTGTTCCGGCTGGAGCCGATACCTCTGTATCGCAGCTACCTGCATCGGCTCCAGCCGGAGCGGATACCTCTAAGACTCTGTCTTCAAAGTCAGCTCCGGCTGGAGCCGACGTGTCTACGGCTCCATCGGCTCCATTAACCCTGATGCCCTCCGCATGCAAGAGGTCCAGATCTCCATCTCTGGAGTCCATACATTCGGCTCCGAGGTCACCGTTACTCTCGGAGCGGAGCCATCGGAGCCATTCCTCTCTGTCTTCCATGCTTTCCGATCATGACCTTGAGAGGGTGGTAAGTAGACTATTAAAGTCTCAGGCACTAGCCCAAATGCTTCATAGCCCATCTCATCAGACAGCGGCTACGTCCATACAACAGACTATTCCTCCTTCGACTCTACCCCAGTGTTCGGAGCCGTGACCATTTTGACGTCGGAGCCGATACCTCCCCCTTCGGCTCTGTCATCTGCTCCGATCTCGTCCATGGTGCCATCCTTGGAGGGATCCGGGCACTTGGACTCTCTCGCCGGCTCCGAGGGGGCGAGTGGCATCGGACCCTTGTCCGACCCCATTCTCCCTCTCGGAGCATCGGCGTTGGTGAGTTCGGCCCCGACGTCGGCTTCGGAGCTGTCCTTGTTCGTGCCGGCTGGGGTTCCTAGCTCTTCGGAGCGGGAGCTCCCTAGCCTGCCTGACAGGAGTGCCTTCGAGGGCATGAGAAGCGTATTGGCCCCAGTGCCTGCTCTACGGTCAGCTCCATCAGCTCCTCCCACAGTAGTGCCTGCTGATGTCTCTTCCCACTCTCTCGCCCCCGGCCATCGAGGCCCAACGCCTCAGGTTTCCCCATTGGGATTATCCTCCTCTTCCGAGGTTTCCCCTGATCCGTCAGGTGAACCCCTGCGTAAGAGGAAGCATGTGGACTCCCCTGAGTCAGTCACATCTGATACCGACTTGGATGAGTCGGAAGGATCCCCAAGGTCCCCCTCTGAGGATATCTCTTTCTCTGACATCCTTGAAATCCTTAAACAGAGGGGAAACTGGTCTTCCCTTAATCCTTCCGAGGACGAGTCGGTTTACCTGGAGGCTTTTGGTTCTCGGCCCTCCACCTCCTGGGTGTCTTCGCCCTTCGACCCTCTTATGGAAGTGGTGGCACGGAAGGTGTGGACGGCCCCTGACTCATTGGAACCCACCCCACGGAGGCCTTCTAAATTTATAACAGCCCCTTCCGATAAGCAATTTTTATCCAAAGGTGTCCCAGTTGATGCCATGGTGGTGGCGGCGGCCACTAAGAAGGAACTGGCTGATCCTTCAGTACCTATCCATCCGCCTAACAAGGAATTTAGGGTGATGGATAGGTACGGCAAGCAGATGTTCTCATCAGCGACCTTTGCCATGCGGTCGCTGAACTACTTATGCCACTTCACCCATCTTCAAAGAGACATTCTTAAAGAACTGGGTGAAGTCCTACAGGATCCATCAGCTGCTGGGTCTCAGGAAAAAATTAACTCACAGCTAGGAACCCTGAATTCCATTGTCAACTCCTCCATGCGGCTTATTTCATATGCAGCCGATGGAGCGAGTAGGGCCGCAGGCACAGGTGTGGCTTTGAGGCGTCACGCCTGGATGTGGCTTTGTAACTTCGCAGACCCCTTCAAGGCGTCTTTCACTAACTCCCCATTTGATGGTTCAGCGTTGTTTGGACCTCAAGTGAAAGATACTTTGACCAGATGCGAACAAGATGACAAGAGACTTTCTACCGTAGGAGTCCGTTTTTCTACCCCATCTAGACCATATCCTAAGGGTCAAAAGGGTGGAAAAATGTGGTTCCGTAAATCTCAAGGAGTCGCACCTGACGCAAGAGGTCAGTTCACCCCTATAGGCAGAGGGGGGAACAGCAACAACAGACGCCGTCCAAGAGGAAGAGGGGATCCGCAGAACCAGGGTAGCAGAGAAAACCCTCTCTGACAAACCCTTCCACCATCCCTGAGGTGTTGCCCGACTGTCCACCTTCGGAGGCAGTCAGGGGAAGATTATTGCTGTACCCACAAGCCTGGCTCTCCCTCACTCAAGACAAATGGGTGCAGTTGATCATATCCGAGGGTTACAAAATCCCCTTTATCCAAACCCCTACGATTCAAATGGGGTCTCTTCCAGACGTTCCACCCAGTCTAAAGGAACAAGCAGCACTAGAAATATCAAAGCTGCTAAAAAGAGAGCCAGCCAGTCCCAGCAGACCAGCTAGGATCTGGAGTTTTGGTACCATAAAAAACAGGGGACTGGAGGCCAATATTGGATCTCAGCAATCTAAACAAGTTTGTATAAAGAATGAGGTTCCGGATGGTCACGCTACAGTCCATTTTACTCCTCCTGGGCAAGGACAATTGGATGTGCTCAGTGGACCTTTAGGATGCATACTATCACATCAAAATGCACAGGCGCTCCAGAAGGTTTCTCCGCTTCAGGCTGGGAGCCAGTCACTACCAGTTCAGAGCCCTGCCCTTTGGTCTCACTACAGCCCCCCGAGTGTTCACCAAATGTATGGCAGTGATTACGGCTCACCTGAGACGTCAAGGATTCCAGGTGTTTCCATATCTAGACAACTGGCTCCTCACTGCCACCACCAGGCGTCAACTCCTTCTAGCCAGAGACTACACCATCCACATTTGCAAAGAGCTAGGTATCTCTCTCAATTTTGAAAAGTCTGCCTTATCGCCTTGTCAGTCTATTACTTCCATAGGCGCCACCTTGGAACACCATTCAGCTCTCAGCAAAGTTAACAGAGCAGAGGGTCTTCACGCCCTTCTTCAGAACAACAAAGTTCAGGCCAGGTATGTTGTGAAGGTATTAGGTCTCATGGCGGCAGCCAATGACGCTTCTTCCCCTTGCCCACTTTTACATGCGTCTTCTTCAATGGATGCTTTTCTCCCAGTGGTCCTTCCAACAGCTCCCTGTGACACACAAAATCCTAATAACTCTATCTTGCAGAAAACATCTATCGTGGTGGATGGTCTCCCCTCAAGTCCTTCAAGGCAGACCTTTTACTCCCCCCCCCCCCCCCCGGTCGCCACAGTCACAACGGATGCCACCCTGATTGGGGGGGGGGGGGCATTTTCAGGGCAGGACAGTCCATGGCACATGGCAACCCTTCGAATGCCACTTGCACATAAACATCCTGGAGATGAGAGCAGTGCTTTTGACGTTGCAAGCTCTTCAAGACTCTCTTCCCCTGGGGACGATTGCAATTCAGATGGACAATATGTCCGTAGTATGATGTATCAACAAGCAGGGCGTAACCAGGTCATATCCCCTGTGTCGAGAAGCACTCAGACTCTGGCAATGGGCGATCTCTTCCAAGCGGTTTCTGATAGCAACGCACATCCCCGGGAAGTCCAACGTCATAGCGGACAGGCTGAGCAGAGCTGTTCTCATGCCTCACGAGTGGTCTCTCAAGCAATCTGTGACGGACAATATATTTCGGAAGTGGGGGTCTCCTTGCTGCGATCTTTTTGCAACACCATAAAACAGCAAGTGCCTCGACTTCTTCACTCTCTTCCCCCTTCCAGGCCATCCTCCCAGAGATGCTCTAGTCCACGATTGGCCTCGGGGACTTCTTTACGCTTTTCCGTTAATCACACAAACAATTCAGAAAGCTACCGCCTTGAGGGCCAAGATGATCCTCATTGCTCCTTATTGGCCTCGACAGATATGGTTCCCTTTCCTGCATCGCTATCTTTTGGAGCAGCCTTGGCATCTGGATCCCAATGTCACATCTTTTGACCCATCAATCAGGGCAGCTGCACCAATCTCCAATCTCTCAACCTCACAGCTTGGTTGCTCCACTTCCGTCCCTAGCCAGGCCTCCTATGATTTTGAATTCTGTCCGCGATATTATCGTGGCTTCCCTTAAGTCTTCCACCAGAAGGATCTATGCTAGTAAATGGCAACGCTTTTCCTTTTGGGCAAAGGCTAAGAAAGATCCCTTCACTGCTCCAATACATTCGGTCTTGGATTTCCTGTCCGAAATCTTTCACTCAGGATCTTCCGCCACAGTAAAAGTTCAGCTAGCAGCCATCTCAAGTTTTCACATAGGCTTGTCGGACTCCAACATCATGCCCATAAGTTTTGCAAGGCATTCCTCAGAGGTGTCTTTTTACGCAGGCCTCCGATCAAAGACCCCCCCCCCCCCACCACCACCACAGTGGGATTTATTTACTTATTTATTTATTTATTTGCAGTTGGTTTACCAGGATAGTCCATTGGGCCAAAAAGAACCCGTTTTCAATGGAGTCTTGGGGAGTAAAGCACCAAAAACAAACAAACTAGGTACATACAATAGACTACTAATGATAATTAAACAAATGTAAAAGATACAAACATTTGAGTTCAAAATTCAGGAAACATTTCAAACAATACAATCTAGTGATGATGATGATAATGTGAAGTGTTTAGGCTGTGAAAAATAATATTACTTTAAACATACAGAGTAGTTATTTTGTAAGGAGCATAAGCTTTGTAAGGTATAGTGAAGTAACATGAGTGTGAAAGGAAGATGAAAATTACCATATTGTTATGAGGGGTGGGAGCAGGAGAATTCCCATTGGGACTTTAGATGTAAATGAAGAGATTTTTTGAACATGTAATGGTTGGAGGTGGAGCGAATGGATGGTGGGAGTGAGTTCCAGAGACGAGCTAGGTTAAAGGATAGTAAGTTTTTGCCTGGGGGACGAGTTGATTTATGTACTTCGAATAGGTTTTGATTGATTGACCTTAAGACTCTATCGGGTAGGTGCATCTTAAAGGCAGAAGACAGGGAGGGACAGAGAGAGGGGTTGAGAATGAGCTTATGGGCTAAAGTTAACTGAGTATAGTTGAGATTATTAGGTAGTTCAAGCCAATTTAGTTTTTGAAGAGAGGAACAGTGGTGGGTGGAGGATCTGTGGCTGTTAGCAAACTTAGCGATTTTGTCGAGGACTGAAGATTAGTTAGCAGTGGTGCTCCGTAGAGAAGGGAGGGGATAAGAAAGGAAGAAGAGAGAGTGATTTTAGAGGAGCTTGTGTGGTACTGATTTTGCCGATAGAGCATACCTAGTTTTCGATGGTTTTTTTAATATTTAGTTGTAGATGGGAGTTGAAATTGTTGTCAATTTGGACACCGACACCAGTTCCAGAGATGAGTTATTTTGCCTAGTAATCAAGAATGTATCGAAAGGAGTAGTTTTAGAGGGGGTAAATACCATTAGTTTAGTTTTGGAGGCATTGAGTGCTAGGTGGTTTATTTTCATCCAATGTTCAGTAATTGAAAAAGCTTCTTGTGTAAGCTTTTGGAGCATAGAGGTAGATGTGGCAGAGCAGATAATGGTAGAATCATCTGCATATTGGATGATGTTTGAAAATGGAATAAATCATTTATAAATATATTGAAAAGAAGGGGACCAAGAATGGAGCCTTGGGTGGGGTACTGAGAAAAGAGGAAGTGGCCTTTTTCCATTTTACAGCTTGGTATCTATGTGATAAGTAGCTGGAGAACCAGTTCACAGAGGAGGGAGAGAGGTTAAGTTTGAAAGTTTAGTTAAGAGCAGGCTGTGTGAGATAGTGTCAAGGCCTTAGAGAGGTCGGTAGAAACAACAGTTTCAAGATAGGAGAGGAGGGCTGTCATAGTGCTATGATTTGGCCTAAAACCATGTGAAGGTTATTATCTAAGAGATGTGGTAAGAGTTGAAGTTGGGCACACTTTTCTAGAAGTTTAGAAATGGGGACAGGATATTTATGCAGAGGAATGATGAAGGCTTGTTTCCAGAGTTGGGGCACTGTACATTCTTGGATGGAGCGGTTGATTTAGAATGCTTATGGGATAGGCAATTGCTTCTGTAGCTATACTTAGGAAGTAAGAGGGAATGTTATCAGGTGCGTTAGTACATGGCTTCAATTTCTGAAGGAGTTTCTTTATAGTAGAAGTGGGTATAGGTTTTAATGAGAATAGAGCTGAGTGGGGAGAGAGAGAATTAGAGGATGGTAAGGATGATGTGGAAGTTGGAGTAGGAGAGGAGGTGGAGGATAGACAATAAGTAGATGGGAATGAGGAAGGAGTGGTGATGAAGGGTGGATTGTTGGCAGGAGAGGGTGGGGGTGTATTAGATAGTGAGGTGGAACTAGGGAATGAGGAACTTAGTTTGCTAATAGATTAAATGAAAAAGGAGTTGAATGAAAAAGGAGTTGAATTGAGTAGCTAAGTCTAAATCTGGGGCATTTGGGTCTGGGGTAGGGGTGTGTGGTTTGCTGGGGTTAAGGAGGGTAGAGATTCCTTTCCAGAATTTCTGAGGATTTGTTTTATTGTTTTGGAGTGTAAAGAAGTATTTTTTTGTCTATCAGAGATAATAACCTTTCTTACTTTATTTCGTCTTGTTTTTCTGATAGAGTGCCCAGGCTTTATCTCTTGTGTTTTTGGTTAGCCAGGGGGCAGAATTAGTTTTTATTCTCTTTGTCCTCAAAGGGGCTTGGGAGCCTAGGAATTTTAAGAATGTTGAGTTGAAGTGGGCAACTGCATCCCCTAAGGATAGTGTATTTAGGTTATTCCAGTTAATTGCTTTTAGGGAATTTAAAAAGAAACCAGGAGAAGATCGAGAGCCAATCAGTGGAGCATGGATTGCAGGAGAGTAAGTTGTAGCAGGGTAAGTAGGGGTGCTGGATATAATAGGTAGAGTGGGCTATAAGTTATGGGAGAGAGTGAGAAAAGAGAGGAAAAAATCAATAACAGTGGGGAGGGGGCTGCCCTCTAGTGGTCAAATGCAGAAATGCACTAGGCCCACGAGGGTAGTCTATGGACTAAATAGGATTAAAATAAGAGGGAGCTAGTGTGACTCAGGGAATTTAGCTGAGAGTGAGATTAGAGAGGGAGAAAATAAGAGGGGTTTAGGCTGCTGGCTGTCCTGGCAAGGAGATAGCTTACAGAGATAACAAGCAGGAGTTAAAAAATACAGAAGCTTAAGTAGCAGCAAATACACATACTTCCTCAGTGTCCTCTGGGAGACTCCTGGTCCAACTTTCCAAAAGGGGGTTGAGGCAGCAGAGCAGTTATACTACTTGAGCAAAATAATGGATGAGTAGGTGACTTTAGTTAGGTGTATGTGTCCACCCAGGCGAGGTCCCAAGGGGAAATGCAGGGCAAAACAACTGGAGACGGGAGAAAAAGTTGAGAGAATTAATAACGGTGTAGTAGTAACAGCACCTTATTTCCTAGTAGTAGTAAGCAGGTAAGGAAGTTGCCATAAGCACAGTACAATTAAGTAATGCAAAGAGTAATTCAACACCCAAATACCACTAGATTCTATCAAAATGGGTAATGCACGTTTGAAATACTGCAGACCTAACTACACAGACGAGTGTACAACTAGGCTCTACCATCAAACAATGTGAAAAAGAACAATGTCTTTTGAAAATATTAGTTCTATCAGTAGGCAATAATACTAGTCAGCATGGTCTTAATGCAGTACATGAATATAAATGAAGCAGTTATCATAAAGTATTGCCACAATAGGCAAGACAATATTAAAATCTTAGTGCGTCCTACAACAGCGACTAGCCAGGCAGATGTGAAGATAACACATACACGTGGAAGTTGGCGTGTTACACAAACATTAATTAGTAACTGCAGAACATTTTAAACAAGACGCAAAACAGATTAAAAGCAGCTTAGAACAGTCGACCCTTCAAAATAAACATTAACTATTTAATACATCAGCTGTATAATTAAGCAATCATTTAAGGAAAACAGAAGAAAATATAACAGTCCAGTTTACACACAGGCACAGCAGGAATATGCAGGGCAATGTCGCACTACATTTAGTAGCGACTACCTAGGCCTAAGAGAAGCTAGCCAAAATGTATATATGGTTTGCGATAGCCCAATAATAAATGAATAGTAAGCTTCACCAATACATATTCGCTGTTATATGCAGTAAACCCATATGAACGGACAATCAAGCTATATTCTGTAGTACACACTTTAAACAGCAGAATTGTTTACTACACTCTGTAAACAGCAGTCGACAGTGTTTAGATTAACATAAATGAAGGATTTAAACTTAGTTTTAGCATCTTTGATTCTCCCTCCCTTTGAACCTGCGGCCTCCTGTTCCTTGAAGTTACTTTCCTGGAAGACACTATTCCTAATCGCCATTACGTCGGCTAGGGGTGTATCTGAACTTCATGCCCTCTGTATTCGCCCTCCTTATTTAGTGTTCCACAAAGACAGGGTTTCTCTAAGAACTATCCCGACTTTTTTACCCAAAGTGGCTTCTCAGACAAATTTAAATCAATCTATTGATCTTCCAGTTTTCTTTCCTAATTATTCAAACAGGGCAGAGCAAAAACTACATTGTCTGAACGTTTGTCAGCTCCGCTTCTATCTGGACAGAACTAAACAAGTCAGGAAATCTGATAAACTCTTTTTATCTTATGCTGAGAGTAGAAAGGGCCTTCCGGTATCTAAAGTAACCCTGTCTAGGTGGCTGTCTTCTGTGATTACCAGTATGTATCAATTCAGAGGTAAAGAATTGCCTTCTAGGCCAAGAGCCAATTCAAAAAGAGCGTTGGCTACATCTACAGCTTTTCAAGCTAGATTACCAATAGACACTATCTGTGCGGCTGCCACATGGGCCTCTCCTCATACTTTCGTTACACATTACAAATTGGACATGGTCTCCAGAAGCAGGGCAAATTTTGGTTCCACCATTCTCAAGAGTCTGTACCAATGAGCCACCCAGGATGAAGGTGCTAGGGACGCGGTCCCATCCAGCAAGAATGAAGGCGAGATTGACAACTTAACATGGAGAAGTTATGTACCTACCATAACGTTCCATGTTAGTCGTCTTCTCTCGCCTTCTTTCTTGCATCCCACCCACCATCCCCCTAGCCTGGACAGACCGAGAGGTTTTTTCCCCTTCTTACAGGGAACCTTATCTTGCACTATTCCTAGCTCAGACATTTGGTCTTGGGTAGATACAGCTTCAGGTAGTGATATTTGGGGAGTTCTTCCTTCTCCTCCTCCACCTCAGAGGGGAGACTGAATTGGCTATGGTTTCTTAGCTACCAAACGAGATCTGGGTAGTTACCGCCTAGCATCATGGGATATAGGGTTGCCTCGAGCCGGTAAAATTAGCTCTCTAGCTTTAGTATAGGCCGAGTCGGAGCCGAGGTTCGGCTCCGAACCCATCCAGCAAGAAAGAAGGTGAGAGAAGACAACTAACATGGAACGTTATGGTAGGTACTTAACTTCCTTTACAGGACTTGCTTCATGCCCAGTAGAAAGGCTCCAAAAGATCAGATCACAAGTCAGCCATACTATTCAGAACAGAAGTGTTCCAGCCAGACTAATTCTACAGACCCTAGGCTCGATGGCAGCCTCAATTACTCTAGTTCCCTTAGCCAGATATCGCATACAAATTCTCCAGTGACTTCTAGCCTCTCAGTGGTCCTTAATAAATCAGCCTTTGTCGCGTCACATCTTGATAGTCAATTTCTGCAAACAAGACCTGTTGTGGTGGCTCCATTCCAGCGAGATACTTTCGGGCCGTCATTTCATCCTTCCACAGCCCCAAGCCATAGTGACCATGGATGCTTTCCAGATAGGCTGGTTGGGGGGGGGGGCATTATCTGGGAAGGACAGTCCAAGGCACTTGGTCCCCACTGGAGGCCAATTTGCACATTGGTGTTCTACAGTTGAAGGCAGTGCTCTTAGCACTGCAAGCTTTTCAAGATGCCCTTCCCCTAGGAACAGTGGCAATCCGAATGGACAACAAATCAGTAATCTGATGCATCAACAAACAAGGAGGAACCAAATCTTACCCACTTTTGTAGAGAAGCCCTCCAAGTTTGGCAATGGGTGATTTCATCCAACTGCTTTTTAACGGCAATGCACATTCTGGAGAGTTTGACATGGTAGCAGACAAGTTGAGCAGAACTAATCTAGTGCCTCACAACTGGTCTCATAATCCTGCCATGATGGAAGAGGTCTTCCTTCACTGGGGCCAACCTTGCTGTGATCTGTTTGCGTTCCCCCTGAACAACAAGTGCAGCAGTTACCTTACCCTGATCCCCCCCTCCTGGGGAGTCACTGAGACGCTTTTCTCCATGATTGGCCCCCCGGTCTCCTTTTGAAGCATCGGCTACATGTGACTTAAAGTTTCTATGTTAGAAAACTTTATTTTTAATAGCTATCACTTCTGCAAAAAAGGTACCTGAAATTTAAGTCTTGTCCTGCAAACCTCCCTACGTAATATTTCACAAAGACAGGGTTTCCCTCGGGACTAATCCTTCCTTCTTGCCAAAGTTAGTTTCGGAATCCAGTCTCAATCAAACATTACAACTACCAATCTTTTTCCCTAATTTCTGCAGTAAAGGAGAATATTGTCTACATTTATTAGGCATTCACAGACAATTGCATTTTTATTTTCACAGAACAAAGGATTTTAAGAAATTTGACCAATTATTTGTTGCCTTTTCTTTACTTTTCTTTATGTAAGTCAGTTTCCAAGGTCACCTTAGCTAAATGGCTCAGAGATTGCATCAGGTTATCTGTCATTCAAAGGGGCTTCACTTTCCTTGCCCGGTGAAAGCCTAGTCAACTAGAGCTGTGGCAACTTCTGCAGTTTTTCATGCTAGAGCTTCTTTGGATGACATCTGTACAGCAGCTACATGGTGGTCTCCTCATACCTATATCACTCATTACAAATTTGATCAGGTATCTAGGAGACGTGCATCATTCGGTTCGATGGTGCTTAGGAATATTCTTCCGTGAGACCTCCCAAAATTCAGGTAGTTAGGGGCTCTGTCCCACAGTCAAGGAACAGTCAAGGATTGCATGAATATTGACAACATCAGATAAAAACGTTATGTCTTACCATAACGTTCCATCTGTGTTTATCTTCACTAATCCTTGACGTCCGCCCCACCTTCTCCAGGCCTGAGACTTAGTGGATCGAATACTCCCCAAAACTGGCTTCATAATAGTGACACAGATCTGGTCTTGTCTTATTTACTGTCTGTCTGCCACTATCTTAGGCATATTCGATCTGAGGTAATTTAGAGGAGAGCATTATGGGTAGAATTGATGGCAATAAAGCATACTACAAAGTTAAAATATGACTGGTAAAAGTTCTCTCAGAACTGATGGGACAATAAAATTAGGAGATGGATGTGCAATTTGCTAAAGAGATGCTAGCGCCATTGGTTATTGGGCAAAGAATCAGAATAGAGAATAGCAAAGAGAGTGATTGGTTCAAGCAGTGGAGGTTCACCCAGTTTTGAAACCCTGATTGGAGAATATTGTGATAGGCCGGCAAAGGAAGGTGTGTGCCAAAAGAGGACAGCAATTGGCTGTTTTCAGTTTTAGTGTTAGAGAGCACGAGTCATGATTATGATATGATAAAGGCTAACTAAGCTGAAAGCGCTTATATTTGGGAACTTGTGCTGTACATTTTTATAGAAACCTGTGCTTTAGGAATTTTATTACTACATTAAAGTTTTTATTTTAAGGTATTATTTGGTTCAGCCGTGGTGGTCAACAAAGAATTTTCTTACGAATTTACTGCTTCTCATTACCCCTAGTAGTGCAGCAGGGTGTTTTTTAGTTAACAACTTTTTTCTGTCTTTGCTTTCTCACTGTAATCCTCAGTGATTTCCAAGCAAGTCAAAAAATTTACAACAGCAAGAAAAAATGACGCAAAATCGTGGATGTTCTGTAAAACCAGGGTGGTTGAAAGTTCTCCCATAAACAAAATACTCATAGCCAGTCTGAAATTATCGAGCTTACAAGGCTATGAGGCTTCATTAGCCACATCAGATGTATGATGACAGTCTTGATGGTTTTCATGTTTTCTGTCTAGGCATTCAGCATTCTTGTATTATGAACTATTGATGCCTTGGATAATAAGGTATCATAGTTATGAGATAACTTAAAATAGCTGCATTGCAAGTTTCAGGTTGAACTTGTAAATATTATTATTACAACTCAGGCCCTAGTAATGCAATGTTTTGTTATATTTATCACCCCAAGTAACAGTATTTTCCTTTTGTGGCCTTTAAGGCCAAAAATAAGGAAACCGTTCATATTGTTTGCATTTGTTATTGCACAATAAACAAAGAATATGTTTCAAGGTTGAAAGAAATATATTGAATGTGGAAAAAAAAATTATATGCATATGGCAATATGAAAGAAGCAAACCACATTGTCTCAAATTAGAATATTGAAAATAGCTAAGTTATGAATCTTTGTTTACGCCTATAATTCTGGTGATTTTTAGTATAGTGCTGCATACATTTGAAATGGTTATTTGACATCCCCGTTTTTTAGTTTAATAAAGGGCAGTAAAGCAGAATACTAGCATGAGAAGGTAAAGCCATTTTTTATCATTTTTCAGCTTTGCTCCTGCCAACTGTAACAGCCCTGTGTATTCTGTGACCGTTAACAGGGAACTGGTGGATGTTCCTCATATTGATCACTGCTGCAGTAGCCTGCCAAGGATATAATAGCTAGGCAGCTGCCAAAGCTTCAAGGCACCTTCCACACGTCCAAACTGTCAGGCAGATCAAGCTGAGCTGCTTTCATGGGAAAGGGGCATCATTTTCAGCTTGACCGTAGAACAGACTACCGGACCCATGGTCAGTCTTTCTTCCAGCCACAAAAAGAAAAAAATTAGAAAACAACATTTGCCACCACAACAGCTAGCAATTAGCTTCTGCCCCAGGTGGGTGACATAACTGTGGCCATTTGTTGTACCTCAGATCACTTATATTTTACCCCAGATCTCTCCGGTGTAGTACCCAGAGCCACTATTCACCAGGGGGTTAGCCTCATCCTCTGTGGCTGTTGGAGTCCCCACAGCAGGCAAGGGAAGAACACTCCTGTTGCTCCTGGGAGAGTTAAAACGGAAGATTTCCCTGTTTGTCAGAATGCTGTGCCCATCCCTGTGGAACCTGCGTCTAACATTAATAACATGGTTGGCCCCATTTTTCCTGTCAAAAAGAAACTGAACGCCAAGCATTTATCTACTCCTCCTCAATTTTCTTTGGATAGGAATAGTTTACTGGGTCTAGCTCAGGATTTAATTCAGGCTTTTGATCCTTTCTTTGAAGTAGTTTGTGGTAAAAGAAAGAGGACTTCGGCTTTTCTTAAAGAAATTCAAGATTCTGAATCTGAACATGAAGATGCAGGGATGGACTCTGAGGAGAGCTCATTTTCTAATTCTCCCTGTGGTGGTTTCTCTTTCTTTGAAGCTATAGCTAGGATGTACCACTGTTTTCAGTGGGAGAATACTGAGGTTTCCCAGTCTTTCAAAAAATGCCGAGTTGTTACAGAAGGATTTTCAAGAACCTACACCCATTCTTCCTGTTCTGTGTGCTTTAGAAGATTAGTGTGGTACTGCCCACAGTTTTCCTGATACTCAACCAGTTGCCCCTAAAAAGGCAGATAGGATGCACAAAGTTCCTCATTCTTTTAAATTTTTATACGCTATTCCCAAACCTGACCCAACAGCTACAGTTTTAGTTGATCCCACTGCTGATAAGCACTTGGTTAATTCCACTCCTACTTTTTCGGATAAGCATGGGAAAGTTTTTGATAGGTATGGGGAAGTCAATTATTATGCAACTTTGATTTTTCAGAATTTTGAATTGTCGGGTTCATGTTATATATCAGAATATGTATGCACCTTTAAGAAGCTTTCCCAGTTAGGCACGTGTATATAACTACTGATCACATGCATGCAAGAGTGCCATTTTGTAGTGAGCTGCAGAGGTGTAAGCATGCATGTGTGAGTAGTAGTCAGTTTGTTTATATTTTATGTTGTTGCTATCCATCTTCATGTGCTTGTATGTAATAAAGTGTATAAACAAACATCTGAGCTGCTTCGTCTTATCTAGCTATACAATGCGAGCGACACATATGTTAACTCATTACAGCCAAGTGCGCCTGCAGGCGTTTCTGCAAAAAAGAGGTCATTGTTCCCCTCTACTCATAACTCATTAGACCAATTATAGAGTACAACGCCCCTTTTTGTATGTACCTCACAAGACATCTACAACAACTGGAAAGTCCGCAGAAATACCTCACAAAGAGGATTACAGGCCTCAAACACATGCCCTACGCAGACAGCCTCAAAAATCTCCAGCTTTACTCCGTCGCATATCACCTACTTCGAGGCAGTCTTTGCCTAACATACAAAGCCATGTCAAACCCAGAGCTTTTGGACATGCTCCACTTAAAGAAATCCCAATCCCTCCGAGCTACACGCTCTAGGGACCTAAACCTTGTCACCACAATAAACAACATGCTGGAGGGATAGATTCCTGTCACAGAGACTTCCCATACTGTTGAACAAACTACCTATATATATCAAACAAAGCTCCTCATTAGCACGCTTTAAGAAAAAGCTGCTTTTCCTAAAGCTGTAGATCTGAGGCTGTGACTCCTCACCTACCCATAATTCCTTCCTCTTCACTGAAGTACCTTAGATATGCCGCCTGGTTTTTAAGATGTAATTTTCTAAGGGCTCTGATTTTTTTTCATGATAAGTGATGATTATTTCTATTTTTATAATACAGATTTCACGTTCCCCAACTTTTTCTAGCTTTGTAGAATTTGAGTAGTTAATAGGTAGTAGTTAATAGGTAGTAGTCACTAGTAATAGTAGTATTAATATTATTAGGTTTGCAAAGTGTGCTGTGAGAATTTTATCTTAATTAGGTATTAATTAAATAGTTGGATAAGGAGCTTTGTTTTCTGTAGTTATTAGAGTGAAATACTTGTACATTTCTTTTAACTATAGTTTGAAATAAATAGATAAGCAGTTCGATGAGTAGTATTTTCTTACAGTTCTTAGAGTAGAGCACTTGCACTTTTCTTTGGAAGAAAGTTTGAACGTTTTGTACAAGTATAGTGGTGGTGGTTTTACAGTGATGTCTGACAAGACCCAAGGCTTTAAGAAGTGCATGGCTTGTAGACATAAAACTCCATCTGAAGACTCTTACTTTTTATGTGTTTGTTGTTTGAGCACTGTTTACCTTGAGGAAAATTGTATTATTTATGCTTCTTTTGGCAGTAGGGCTATTCAGTCAAAAAGAAAAATTCATCTTAAAAGATTTGCTTCCTCTCAGACAGGGTCTTCTTTCTCTCATCCCTCAATATCTGTTATTAGACCAGCTTCAGCTTTCCTGGCTATGAAAATAGATAAGGAAAAGGCTAGAGAGAGGGAAGTATAAAGAAAACTCTAAAGAAAGAGAAAGATCTGAGGACAAGAGAGTAGAGAAGCCTAGAAAAAGTTCTCCAGATCGAATAGATTCTTTTGTTCTAGCACCTAAGACTCGGAGGATGTCAGATTCACTGGCCATTCTGATCTCCCTCTCCTCACCTAAGATTTTCCCCAAACTCAGTGAATCCAAGAGTCCACTCACCCATTCTGCAAGAGAGAGACTGTATTCCAGATTTTGCTGGTAATGTCTTTTAGGTCTGTCTGGTCCCTTGAAAGCTTTAACAAGATGGATGTCGATTTGAATGATGCGAGGATTCCTGAGGACACAAATCCAACTAGGGAATTTCCCCAGTGCTGTCCCCATGGGATACTCCTGGTAGAGGTCCACCCCTTATCCCTCCATTGTTCTCTCTGGTTCTGGTCCAGCCATTGGATTCAGTCAAAACCTCCCCTGTGCACCTCAATTGGAGCCAACAACTTGAAGGACTTCAGCTTAGTCAACATGTCTTACTCTCTACTCCAGTTCTTTCAGATCGAGAGTAGTCTCAGAGCTGAAGTGTTGGTGCTGGGGCTCCAGCAGTGAAGTTGACCCCAAAGTGTTTGCAGCTCTTTTTCTTTCTTTCTCAGGGTTTTTGCTCTAGATAGAGCTTGTCCGAGGGCAGCTCCAGAGATCATTCCAATTGGGGCTGGGATTGTCCCTTCATCTTCAGATGGGTGGGACATTCCCATGGCTCTGATTGTCATGTCGACCTTTAAGGAGTTTGAATAGATTTTGACTACGCCAAGAAATTAAGTGCATCCTTCAAGCTTGGATGAGGCACAACTTCAGAGACAATCGGTGCATTTATACCTAGAGAAAACTCACCACTCAAGTTCCCAGACTGATACACCCTGTTTCCTGAGATTTTCTGGATACAACTTAAAAACAGACAGTTGAAAGGACCACCATGAACAGAGCACAGATTTCACATAAAGACTTTTTAATGCAACAACGCCAATAAAATATATATATATACACACAAACATAAGTTTTGCCCTCAGGAACTTGGCACTCTAACTGGGATTTGAGTTCAGCTTCGGGGTTGAGACCCATCACTTCCAAGGTAACTATCCTCTTTGAGGATAGCACGCCACCTATGGAGCTAATGGTGACTTCAGCCTTTGAGGCTTTTGAAGGGGTTCTAGCAATTCAAAGGGAAATGTTGCTTCCATCACGTTTGGTTCCATCTGAACCCCAGGAGGACTCTGCTTCTGCTTCCCATCACCATGTAAGACAAGGACAGTCAGTACCACAGGCTTCTCAGGCTGCATGCTACAATAGCTTGCAGTCTGATTAACAACCTTCTGATCTCCCACCAGAACCACTTCATAAAAAACAGACCTGCAAGTGGAACCACATGCTCTTCTCTAGATTCTTTCACTGAATAGATGGACTTGGGTGAAGGCTCCCCTACATCCCCCTGAGAATGTCACCTTTGGTGAGATCCTTGTATTAATGAAGGAAAGAGGGGGATGGCCCACTGATAATCATTCACTAGATGAGTCTGTCTTTCTGGAAGCCTTTGGTTATGGCTCGGCATCTTCTTAGGTGGTGCCACCCACTGACCCTCTCATTGACTTTGTAGATCAACAGGCATGGAAGGACCCTGACATGGTGGAACCCATCTCCAAAAACCATGACAGGATATTAGCAGCACCAAAGGAAAGAAAGTATTGGAGCGAAGGTCCACTGGTGGATGCAATGGTGGTAGCCACAGCCACTAAAAAGAACTGTCAGAGAAAAGTTCCTCAGTCCATCACCCTAACAGGGATTCTAGGGCTATGGACCATTTTGGGAAACAATTGTATGCTTCAGCAACTTTTCTACTTAGAACACTTGTAGGTTCATAGGTATGGACTAAGCTAATGGCCCTGGAGCCTTTACAAGCCTAGCCCATAGGATTACCCTGGAATCGTGCCACCCGACCTTAGTTCCCAGTGTCTGTCGAGTAGAGCCACTGGAGTGATCCCAGAGGTGAATTTTCTATTTCCCATCCACTCATCAAGATCTCTTTTGAAGAGGGCCAGTGAGGTGCTCTGTTTGACATGTATGGAAGTCTATTTCATAGCATGGGCAGTTTCTGGGTTATGAACCTGTCCTTCCAGCGTGTTCTGTTGATTGTGGCAATGAGGTTGAGGTCTCTGGAGCATGTGGTATGGAGGAATTGGGATTTCTTTAGCTGTAGCATTTCTAACAGAGCTGGGTCAGATATGGCTTTGTAAGTAGAGCAGAGATTGCCTCTAAGTAGGCGATATGAGACAGAGAATGGTTGGAGATTTTTTGAGTCTGTCCATGTAGGACAAGTGTTTATGGCCTACTATCCTCTTTGTGAGGTAGTTTTGCATCCTCTCCAGTTGTTGCAGGTGTCTAGTGAGGTACATGCCAAATGCGGCATTGTACTTGATGATTGGCCTAATGAGGGAAGAGTAGAGGGAGACAATGACCTCTTTCTTTCTGGATGCAAAACCCTTGGTAATGGGATGTGCCACATAGAAGGACTTTCTGACCACAGTGGCAATGTGGTGGTCAAAAGAGAGGTTGCTGTCAGCCTGTGTTCCCAGATGTCCTGTAACGCCTTCTGTGTTCAGTGGACTACAATCAATGTGGTAGTTCGTGGGAACTGGGTTTTTCCCAAAGGGGATGACACATTTTTTGGCATTGAGCTGAAGTCTATAGTTCTAACACCATTTATTGGTCCCAGTGAGGCCTTTCTGTAGGATGTCAACATCACTTGGGGAGTTAATAATAGCTCCCAACTTGCAATCATCTGTGAACTTTTTCAGCCAGAGTCCCTTCGTTTTGGCCTGGACTTAAAATAAGTAGATACCAAACAGGAGAGGACCCAGGCCCGAACTCTGTGGTAGTCCACTTGTAACTGGCCTGCAGTCTGACTTTGAGTCAGCTACTTTCATACTGTGGGTTCTATCTGTGAGCCAGTTTTCAACCCACCTAGTGATACAAGGGTTGATGCCTAGCCAAGTGAGTTTTTCTATGATTCCTGAGTGGGGAGTGGTATCAAAGACCTTGGCCAGATCAAGGTAGGCTGTATGAACCACCTTGCCTTCATCAACAGCTCTAGTGATTAACTCAAAGAATTCGACCAGGTTAAGCAGTCATGATCTACCCTTCACAAAACCAAACTGTTTGGGATCCAGAGTTTGGAAATTCCCTATATCCTTGTTTATTAGGTCCATGATGATGCGTTCCATAGCTTTGCATATCAGACTCATCAGGCTAATTGGCGATAGTTCCCAGGGTCTGCAGTCGCTCCTCCTTTGTGGAGAGGGATGACTGTAGCAGTGCACCATTCGGTAGGAACAAAGCCTGAGGTGAGGCTGTAATTGAACAGGACGCACAGGTGAGGTGCCAGTTCACTCTGTAGTTTATGTAGAACACAGCCAGGGATATTGTCAGGTCCCATAGAAGCTGTATTCTTGGCCTTGGACAGTGCTGTTTCAACCTGTGCAGCAGTAATACTGGGTGCCTGGAAATCAACTGGTATTGATTGGTCCTTTGTGGAGGGTGGTGAAGTTGACACAATCTGTTGGCCAGTATATTGGCAATATCTGTTGGCGCTCTATAGGAGGTACCAGTGTGCAGTAGCTCAGAGCAAATCTGGGTATTGCCGTGCAGATTTTTTACACAACTATAGAAGGCTTTGTGGTTGTCTTTACTATATGCTGCAATTCTGTTTTCATGCCTAGCTTTAGAGGATTTGATGAGGGGATCTCAACTTTTTTTGGGGCTGATAAGGGAGTTTGTCCAGTCTTGGGACGTCAACTTATTCCGCATCAATTTCCTCCTCCTGTTGTAGAGTTTGTTTATGGCAGGGGACCACCAGATTGGCTTGTTTTTTTTGGAGGAGAGCGTCTTTGTTCTATTAGGTATGGTGAAATCCATGCATTTGTGTATGTGTTTGTACAGTGCATTGGTGAATGATTCGGTGGTCATGCAACTATTCTCCATTTGCATGGGTGTCGTGAAGTTATCCACCTCTATTTTTAGGAGCCCAAAGTTAGCTTTGGAGAAGTTGATTAGTTTGTAGTTGGATCTAACCAGGGAGGAGTTGACAATTGGTGTAGAGCAACAGTTGCCCATATTAGTAATGACCAGGTCAAGGATGTTGCTATCTCTAGTGGGGGTAAGAATGAACTGGTCCAGGGCATTGGAATTAATGAATTCCAGGAAACGTTGGGCAAGTGTATTGGTACATGAGTAGTTTTCCCAGTTAATGGAGGGGGTAGTTGAAGTCGCCCAGTATGAGAGTCTTAGGTTGGACCCTAATATTTTCCAGGGTGCTTAGGAACATAGAGTGCGAGTCTTGGGACATGGTTGAGGACCTATAGCAGGCTGCGACCTGAATCACTGTCTTACCGAATGTTAGCTGCACCTGAAGTATTTCTGATGCGTTATGTTGGACTACCAGTCTGGAGGTGTTTGCATCCTTTATGAATATGGAAACGCCACCTTTGGAGCTTCGGCCCAAGTTCTGGGGCCGAAAGATCTGGAAAGAGTTATAGCGTGGTAGTGCAGGGATGCTTTCTGCTTCCTTGTAACAGATCTCTGTTACAGCACAAATGTCGATGTTCTCCATTTTGAGTACTTCGAGAGAGTGCATTTTGAGATTTAGACTTCTAGGGCTGAGCAAATGACCCTCAGATTACATATGACCCTCAGATTATATTTGTTTGTAGCTGTTATGGTGGTAAGTTGGTCTTTTGAACACCACCTAAAAAAGGCACTATAGGGGTGGCAAGGGCCTTGGCCAGTGTCTGGAAGCCCAGGGGTGACAGATGCAGGCCATCTCTGGCAAAGCATTGAGGTCTGTCATTGATGTCATCCCAGGCAGACAGATACTGGATGATCTTAGAATGACACCAGAAACTTAGCCACTTGTTGAAATCAATCGTTTTCTGCTTGTAATCATTCGTTTTCTGCTTGTACTGTTAAATCATTCTGGGTGATGGTAAGATGCTGCTCAGGGCTAGGGTCATACCTGCTTGGGCTACATAATCCGAGAGCACCTCCATGTCTCTTCATGTAGTCCAGGGAGGTACGTCTCATGTCATTCACACCCCACATGTACAATGACAGAATCATATTTTACCTGTTGTTGAGGGACCTGAGTGCATGCATTATGTGGCGAATCCTGGCATCTGACAAGCAGCTGACTGTTACTTTCTCCTTATTCAACCTAGTGAGTGAGACATCAGTGTGCTTCACTATCGAGTCACCTATGACTAGTGTGTTGAGCATGCTGTTTTGCCTTGGGGGCTTTGGTTGAATGGTACACTGTTTTAGGAGAGTTGTGTGTCTCGTGAATAGTGTTGTGCTGTGGTGGTAGAGTGCGTTTCTGCCCTGGAGGTCTCTGCTATTTGTGTAGATTTTTATTGAGAGCCTACGCGAAGGTGGGTGTGTGGTTTGTGTTTCTATGTGAAGGCAGTGCTGGTGTGTGTTCTGCAGGTCTGTGTGTTCCATGTGGTGTGGTGCAAGTGGTGATCTTCTCCTCTTGACCAACTATTCCAGTCTTGGCTGGAGAGTGTTTGGCTTCCAGTTTGGATATATAAGTGCATCTCTGGCAAGTCTGAGTGTTTGGAGGTAAGAGGAGAGGGTTGTCAGTGTAAATGAGGCAGTTGCTACATTGCCTCAGGATGCCCAAGTTCACCAGGTTAATAGGAGAAAGCACAGGGAATTGACCTTTAATACATGACTGGAGGAGTGGGCATTAATAAGTACTGGAGCTGTTTCCTTGTAGAATGTTTAGTGCTGGTAGCACTTGTGTGCTACAATAATTGCTACAAGAAATCTGGTAAAGTGCTAGACTAATAAGCCAGCAAAAGTGCAGGAGAGGAGAGAACTAGCAGATTTAAGGGAAAATTTGAAGAGCAGACTTTTGCACTGCTCAGAAGCTTACAAACCATCCTGGATACAGCAAATCTGTATCTGGACTAGACTAGTTACAGAAAAGGCGGGAAGCAAGCGTAAACATGGGCTTTTAAAGCAGAAAGTTGAAAGAGGGAAAAACTGCCCAAATGGCCAATAAGCTACAATTTCTGGGCCAGAAACCACCCCTCTTGTGGTAGATAGGCTACCTAGTGCGTACCACTCCCACTGATAAGCTAGAAGGCTTCCCTCCAACACAGAAAGGCTTGAGGGGCTCAGAAGCTTACATACAGTCCTGGATACAGCCAATCTGTGTCTGGACTAGACTAGGCACAGGAAAGGTGGGAAAAGTGTAAACCTGGGCTTTTAAACCCAACAGTTGAAAGAGATGGAAAAAACTGTCCAAACGACCAATAAACTACAATTTCTGGGCCAGAAACCACTTCCCTTGTGGCAGATAGGCTACCTAGTGCTTGCAACAGCTTGATCTGATGCGTCTCATTTGTTCTTCAACCGATTGGTTTCAGATCCGACCTTGGATCTGACTTCATACACTTTTAAAGACGTTGATCTGTAGCTCGAATTCCTCCCTTACCCATAATCCTCCTTTCAGAATTACTTCAGATCTCATTTGCCACTTCACTGAAAGTACATGGTTTCTGTAGCTCGGGCATTTGGACTGCTTTTTGGATAAGTGTTACCTTCATAATATTTTATAATTATACTTTCTTGTTTCTTGCTCCCCTTTGTACTTCATTTACATTTATATTAAAAAAAAATCTGTTTATTTATCTTCTACATTTTGGTGCAGGCCTTTCCATGCCTACAACAGTTTTTTTTTTCTCTCCTACTGCTACCTATGTATAGGTACTTCTACTTCTACCATTATTGGTAATTGTATTCTTTTCTACCATCATTGGTAATATCTTTCTCCCTTCTATTTTTCTTTTTCAGGGTAGCTGCTATGTCAGATAAGCTGATCGGTTTTAGAAAATCCATGTACTGTGGGGACAAGATCCTCCTCTCTGATGCCCACTAAGAGCGTATTTATTGCTTGGGCTCTGTCCATTTGGATATAGTGTGTGAAATGTGTGGATTTTAGTCACCATGCCTTGGCTGTGGACCACATCAAGTTGATCCTGGAGGGTCTTTTACCTTCTACTACTTTGGCTACTACAATTTCTTTTGAAGCTTTCCCTTCCAAAAAGCCTCCTTACAAGGCTAAGGGGATTCATTAATCAAAGGCAAAGAGGGTAGGAAACAATTCCCTGATTGCTTTCCCTTTGTGGATTTGGGCTTAGCTCTGAAAAAATTTATAAACCATCGAATCCATCCGGTCCATCAGATCTGACAAGGTCAAATTCTAGATCTAGGCTCCTCCACCTTCACTCAGGAGCCAATTTCTTCTCTAATCAAGTCATCCTTTCAGGAGACCTTGAGAAGAACTCCAGACCACCATCTACCTAATCTCCCAGGTTGTCTAGGAGCCTAACCAAAGCTGATGTGGACAGGATGATGAAGTTTCTCTGGGCAAAGGTTCAGTTGGCATTTATACCAGCTTTGTCTCATCAGAACTGTGAACCTGCCATCAGCCCCTACCCAGTTGTTGAGTCCTACTGTGATCTGACCTTTAGTATTGGAGCTGTCAGACCTGAGAATCCACAGTCTGTCTTTGTCTGATCTGATTGCCTGACCTTCTTCAACCCCATCTCCATTTCTGATCCATTTGGGGTGAGATCTTGGGGGGGTGGTAATTTCATCTCTGCTCTTGGAGCCATTTTTTCCTCTTGGAGCTTCAGCTCTGGATAACTCTGCTCTAACACCTGCCTCCATGGAGAGTCAGGATGATGCTTTGAACCACCTTGGGCAGTTGCCTTTGGCTTCTGCTGGGGCAGCCCTTGTTTTTCCTATGTATAGCTTCTGCCCCCCCTTCCCAAGAGGAGTCTGTGTTTTCTGAGCTGGCTGTTATTTCCTGGTTAGCACCCAACCACCCACCCCCTCAGCGGATGAGATATTGGACCTCATCTCCTGCCGGGCATGGAAGGATCCAGATATCATGGAACCAATTCCTGAAAGACCTGACATGTACCTGGTTGCACTTAAGGATCATACCCACTGGAGTAAGGTCCCCAGTGCATGCTATGATGTTTGCAGAAAGAACCTGCTGAACAAAGTTCTACTGTCCTCACCCCCTCCAATAGAGAGTCCAGGGAGTTGGATAGGTATGGAAAGTGCATTATGTGTTAGTGAGCTTTGCTGTCAGGTCGCTGAAATATTTGACACGTCACAAGATTTCAGAAGGAATTGATCAAGGATTTTTTTCAATGCTCTCTCTGTGTTAATGTCTGTGGAGGATAAGAAGACCATTTCTGCATGACTGGGCCACCCCACAGTCCCTATTAAATGCCTCTATGAGACTCATTTCCCATGCCTCAGCAGGTGCTTCGGGAGCTGTGGGATCAGGAATAGCTGTGAGATGGCATGCCTGGATGTTCCTCTGTGACATTGGAGACCTTTCAAGTCATTGTTCATCAATGCTTCCTTTGATGAATTTACCTTATTTGGCCCAAAGGTTAAAGAAACCCTGTCCGGGAGTGATCAAAATGAGAAGACCTTATTTGCCTTGGGATCACTTTTTCTATACCTCAAAGAACTATTTCATGGAATCAGAGAGGTGGCAGGAAAATGTGGTTCTGGAGGTCGCAAAATGCTTCCCAAGACTCTTATGGCATTAGACCCCCTGTTTCACGGGAGAGAACTCCAGTAATACACAATGCCCTCATGGGAGAGGAGGTCTGAAAAATTAGGGATGTGAAGTTATTCAATCTCGCCTTCATTGTTGCTGATGGATTCAGAGCCCAATCATTGGCTCCGAGTTGGTGAATTTGCAAAGCTCGAGGTCTCCAACAGCTCGAGGCCAAAGCCCTATCCCACAATGCACCACTACATTCCCCAGATCTAGATTGCCGCTGCAACTGATCGGGTGTTTTCTACAGCTCTTGGCCGCTGGAGAGAGAAGTTTGCAATTTTCCTTCAAAAATTTCATAATAGTTTCCACTTTTATTGGTTAGTTAGGTCTTAATAGTATTGTGCTTTTTTCTGGTTATCCACTTTTTGGATTTATATTCTTGTTTGGATAGCTCTCTCTCTCGTTTTGGGCTTGGCCCTGTTTATTCAAGTTAGCCGTTTGGCTTTATTGCTCTATCCCAAGCCAAGGTTAGGCTTTTGCAGTTTTCTGCAATTTTCTGTTTGTTAGCCAGTTAGGCTCTTGGCCGTTTTTTTGGTTTTCCTTAGCCTGTTAGGCTTTTTCTATTACAGTTTTAGAAGTTTTATAGCTGCCTTTGTATACTTTTAACTGGTTAGGCTCACATTTTCTTTGGTCTAGTTATTGTTGTACTTGCTGCCTTACAATGTCTGAGAAGGCTAAATCAGGTTTCAAGAGGTGCCCCAAATGTAGTCAGAAAATGTCGATTACAGATGGTCATGCTACATGTGTGTACTGCTTGGGTGAAGTATATTTACAGGAGGTTTGTTCCATTTGTCATGGGTTCAGCTCTAGAGTGTTAGCTGAAAGGAAGTGTAAGCTAGTGGAGTGGGGTTTAATTAAGTCTGCTTTCCAATCAGACTTGGATTCTGGTCAACCAAAACCCTCTTCTCCAGCCTCTTTATCTAGTTTGGCTCCAAAGGGCTCTTCAGTTCCAAAAACTTCTAAAAAGGCTATGGTCTCTGTTGCAGTGCCATCGGAACCGACCATTCTGGTTGCTGGTAGCACCCAGTCTCAAGTCTTGGAACAGGTATCTCCTACTGTGAGGTCCCCGATTCTGGGATCACTGGCTCTGTCGGTGGTCTTCTCTCAGGCTTCTAGACTTTCCAATTTGGACGTGGACCAAGTGGTGCGGAGACTTTCATAGGATCCGGAGCTTGCTAAAATTCTGTCAGTTTTGACTCTAGCAGCTTCGGAACTGACAAAGTCCTCTCCTGTTGTTGTTGTTGCTCCTCCTCTGACTCGAATTGAGACATTGGAGCTGGAGGAGGCCATTCAGTTGGTGGAACCATCGGTACCGACACTTTTGACCTGTCTGTACTGACCACCCTGATATCCTCTGCTCTGGTGGTGGAATCTGGGAGCCGACACTCTCCTGTCTGTTCCGGGTGGGGGGGAGGTCAAACATCAGTTCCGAATTTTCCTCTTGGGGCTTTGGCATGGATGAGTTTGGCTCCTATCTCGGGCTTGTAGCCTGTGGTTCTGGTGTGGGAGGGAGTCTTCGGTGCCTTGGGACTCGGGTGCTTCCTCGCATTGGAGCCGTGGGGCCTTCGATGCCATGAGCACTCCCCCTGGACTTCCACAGCCTCTGATATGGCCACCTCCTTCTGAAAGGCACCTGCTTCTTCTCTGCTTCTACTCACCGTAAGCGTAGAGACCCAGAGCCTCAGGATGCCCCCTTGGAGGAACCCTGCTCTTCCGAGACCTCCGCAGAGATTCCCACTGAGGAGGTTCCTCGGAAGAGATTATGTAAGAGGAGAGATCTAGATTCTCCTCAGGAATCCATGTCGGACATCGATTTGGAGGAATGGAAGGGTCCCCAAGGTCCCCCTCTGATGATATTTCCTTCAGGGATATCCTTGAGATCCTTAAGCAGAGGGGAGACTGGCAGCCCCTAAACCCTACCGAGGACGAATCAGTGCTCCTGAAGGCTTTCGGGTCATGACCCTCCACCTCTTGGGTGTCTCCGCCCTTCGATGAGTTGGTGGATCTTTTGTCTCAAAGGGCATGGGAGTCAGCCGATTCTATGGAGCCTGTTCCTAGAAGGCCCAACAAGTACATTTCAGCACCCCAAGATAAGTCCTTCCTATCTAAACCCATACCTGTTGATGCCATGGTGGTGGCAGCAGCCACTAAAGAGATGTCTGAGACTTCTGCATTTGTTCATCCTCCTAATAGAGAGTCTAAGATAATGGACAGATACGGGAAGTGCATGTTCAGTTCTACGACCTTTTCCCTTCAGTCATTGAACTACCTAACCCACTTCACAAGACTTCAGAGAGATCTCGTCAAGGAGCTTGGAGATGCTTTCCAGGGTGCAGTAGCCGAGTCTGTGGCAGACAAGGTGATGTCTCAGCTTGCTACCCTCCACTCGATCGTAAACTCTTCCCTGCGCCTCGTATCTTACGCATCTGATGGAATGAGTAGGGCTGCGTGTACAGGAATTGTGAAGACATTCCTGGATGCGCTTATGTTATTTTGCGGAACTTTTTAAGTCATCGTTTGTGAATGCCCCCGTTGATGGTTCTTCCTTATTTGGACCAAAAGTTAGACAGTCACCAGATGTGAGCAAGATGGTAAGACTCTATCTGCCATTGGAGTCCATTTTTCTACCCCTACTAGACCTTATCCCAAAGGTCAATGGGGTGGGAAAATGTGGTTCCAGAAGACCCAAGGAGCCTTTCCAAACTCACAAGGTGAGGCTTCCTCCAGGGGCAGAGGAGGAGGCAATGGCTGAAGACTATGCCCATGCGGCAGTGGGGTCCACAGAACCAGGGTGACAGGGATCAGTTCCTTGGGAAACCCTAGCAGTGCTCCTGAAAGGGAGGCCTGACTGTCCTGCTCTGGAGGCAGTAGGTGGACGTTTGTCTTTGTACCTAGGCACCTGACTAAATATCTCAGAAGACCGATGGGTACAAAACGTTATATCCAGAGGATATTCCATTCCCTTCTCTCACAGCCCAGACCAACAAAAAGAATCCCAGACGTTCCACCCAGTCTGCAGGATGTAGCATCTGTAGAGGTCCAGTAACTATTGCAAAAAAGTCATCCAGCCAGTCCAAGCAGACCAGCAAGGATCTGGAAGTTACTCAAGGTTCTTTTTGGTACCAAAGAAGACAGGGGACTAGAGACCTGTTCTGGACTTCAGCAGACTCAACAAATATGTGGTAATGAAGTTCCAGATGGTCACGCCTTCAGTCCATTCTCCCGTTCTTAGGGAAGGACAATTGGATGTGCTCTATAGATCTCCAGGTTGCATACTACCATATCAAAATTGCCAGGCCATCCAGAGATCATCTGCACTTCTGGCCGGGAGCCAGTCACTTCCAGTTTTGAGCCCTGCCCTTTGGTCTCACTACAGCCCCCAGTGTTTTCACAAAATGCATGGCAGTGATCATGGCTCACTTGAGACATTCAGGATTCCGGGTGTTTCCTTACTTGGACGACTGGCTCCTTACCGCTCCCACCAGGCATCAGCTTATTCGGGCAAGGGACGCTACCATAGATCTATGCTTATAGCTGGGTATTACAATTAATTTAGAAAAGTCTGCTTTATTGCCATTGCAGTGTATAGTCTTTATAGGAGCAGACTTGGACACGGTCAGCATGTCCCTGAAGCTCCCTCCCGAAAGAGTGATTATCCTTCAACAACAAATTGTGGATCACCTGTCAAAATGAAAGGTACCAGCATCACAGATTCTCAAACTGCTCGGCACTATGGCAGCAGCGATTATTGCAATAATCCTTGCGAGATCTCGCATGTGCAGTCTCAACTCATTCCAGTCGAGTGACGTCTCCAGGCGTTTCTGCAGTTACACCTTACTGCTCCTCTAGGCGTCAAATATTGCATCTTCATATTTGCATTAATAATTCCAAAACCATGTTACATACAAGGTATCGGAAAATTTTATCTTGAAGCATACATGATAGCAAACACAATTGTCTTGATATATGACCTCTGTCAATGGGTATTTGAGGTAATAACTTAAATTTTTAAATGCTGAAGCCACACCCACTAGGAGTTAAAGGTACACATTCAAAAGAGCTCTACTGGAGGGAATGAGTTAAGTGGCTGCTGTTCACACAGTGGACGTTTCAGGACTTACCTATGAATCACCCAGTTCTGGTTACCAACTCCTACAAGGATGACCTTCGGTGGTGGCGAACGTCCAAGATGGTGACTCTGGGCTCTCCATTTGTTCTCCCCACTCCATTTGCAACAGTAACCACGGATGCCTCCCTGATCGGGTGGAGGGGCACTATCAGGGATGGATAGCCCAAGGTACTTGGCAGGCTCACAAGGCTCATTTGCACATAAACGTCCTGGAGATGAGTGGTTCTTTTAGCATTGCAAGCCTTTCAAGACTCTCTTCCCCTAGGCAGGATTGCAATCCAGTCGGACAACATGTCCGTAATCTGGTACATAAACAAGGAGCCACCAAATCTTACCCCTTGTGTCGAGAGGCTCTAAGATTATGGAAATGGGCAGACTCCACCCAGCGTTTTCTGATTGCAGTGCACATTCTGGGGAAATCAGCAGAGCTATTCTGTTACCTCATGAGTGGTCTCTCAAGAACGAAATAGCGGAAATGATTTTCTGCAGATGGGGCCAGCCTTGCTGCCACCTTTTTGCCATCCTCACAAACAGCAAGTGCAGCAACTACTTTGCCCTGATCCCTCAACAGGGACAATCCCTGAGGGACACACTCGTCCACGATTGGCCTCCGGGACTCATATATGCTTTTCCTCCCTTTCCACTGATTCCCAAAGTATTGCAGAAAGCCAATGTTCTGGGCAGGACGCATCTTAATTGCCCCATATTGGTCTCATCAAATTTGGTTCCCCTTCCTGAAGCCTCATCTACTAGAGGAGCCTTAGATCCTGGACCCAGTGCCGGATCTGTTGACCCTCTCGTCAGGAGCTCTTCCTCCCTTTCTTCAGTCCATTAAACTGACAGCTTGGCTGCTCCAATTTCCAGAATAGCCAGGTTCCAGAATTTATCAGAAGCACGGCATATCCTATTGTCTCACAAATCTTCAACTAGGAGACTTTACCTCAGTAAGTGGAAAAGGTTCTCCATTTGGGCACAGCAGAATAACATTGACCCTTTCCTGGCATCTATCTCAGATATATTGGAATTCCTAACAAAACTGTTCAGTGAAGGAGCTCCAGCAGCAACCATTCGAGTCCACCTGACCGCTATTTCTAATTTTTATTTAGGTGCATCCGAAAATGGTACGTCTCATAAGCTGCCTGTGGCTTTTTTGAAAGGTACAATGCACTTAAAACCACCTATCAGATCTCCTACTACTCCCTGGAACTTAAATCTAATCTTGTCCAAAATTATTCTTCCACCCTTTGAACCTGCCTCTGCTTGCGAGCTGAAGTATCTTTCTTGGAAGACCATATTCTTGGTGGCTATTACATCAGCACACAGAATTTCAGAATTGCAAGCCCTTTCCATTATGCCACCTTACCTAATATTTCATAAAGATAGGGTTTCCCTCAGGACAAATCCATTGTTCCTACCAAAAGTACATTCAGAATTCACACTAAATCAAACAATTTGAGTTACCGGTTTTCTTTCTTAATCATTCAAACTAGTTGGAATATATGCTTCACAAACTTGACGTCCACCAACAACTTTGCTTCTATTTGGACAGGACAAAAGATCTCAGAGGGGCTAATAAGCTGTTTGTCTCCTTCTCGGATTCTAAAAAAGGTGCACCTGTCTCCAAAACTACCTTGTCAAAATGGCTCTGATTGTATTTCCTTTATTTACAGTGAAGCAGGTATTGCATTACATAAAGTCAAGGCTCATTCTACAAAAGCGGTTTATGCTTCTGCAGCCTACTTGACCGGGTTACCCATTGATTCAATTTGTGCAGCTGACACCTGGTCAAATCCACGTACCTTTATATCTCATTATAAAGTGGACAAGGCCTTTAGGGACAGAGCTTCATTTGGGTCTGCTTCCCTGAAACAGGTACTCCCGTGAGCCACCCAAGATTGTGGTGTTGGGGACGCTACCCCTCAGTAAGAATGAAGGCGAGATTGAACAACTTCACATTAAGAAGTTATCTACTTACCATAACGTTCCATGTGAGTTGTTCTTCTCGCCTTCATTATTATGACCCCCCCACCTACCCCCTTCCTATGTCTGGAAGTTCGAGAGGTACCCTTGTGGTTTTGGTTTTTCTGAGGAGTTTCCTTTCACACTACACTGTATGATTTCCTTGAAATCTGGGGTAGGTTTTACACTAGTTGGCAGAAAACAAGATCTGGGGACTATAGTGGTGCATTGTGGGATAGGGCTTTGGCCTCTAGCTGTTTGAGACCGCGAGCTTTGCAAATTCGCCAACTTGGAGCCGATGATTGGCTCCAAACCCATCAGTAAGAATGAAGGA
Organism: Protopterus annectens; assembly: GCF_019279795.1. Lineage (NCBI taxonomy): Eukaryota > Metazoa > Chordata > Ceratodontiformes > Protopteridae > Protopterus > Protopterus annectens. The sequence goes on from NC_056750.1 coordinate 700,368,069, forward strand.
GAGAAGAACAACTCGTATGGAACGTTATGGTAAGTACATAACTTCTTATTTTAGAGGTCCATTCTCTTAAGAAACCCTATCAGTGCTTCTGAAGGGTTGCCTGACTGCTGTGCTGTAGAGGCAGTTGGGGTGGTTGCTTATCCACTCCATCCACAAACCTGGACAGTCCTCAACAAAGACACTTTGGTGCGTAGGATTATTATATACCCTTTTCTCAACCCCCCCAGTTGTTTTAGAAAACTTCCTTACATTCCACCAAGTCAGAGAAAAGCAACAGGCGTAGAAACACAAAAACTGCTGGAATAAGAGTCATCCTGATGGTTACCCCAGAACAACAAGGATTTAGAACTTACTCAAGGTTTTTTTGGTGCCAGAGAAAACCAAGGACCGGAGAAGTATCCAGGATCTCAGCAACTTAAACTAATATTTCAAACATTCCAAATGGTCATGGTTCAGTCCATTCCACCATTTCTTTAATTTCTCCAAGTCTTTTGGGTTTCTAATACCATGACTGGAGTGGACCCCATTCCTAAGTCAAAGTACGATTAAAGTTCATGAAATTAGCATTGTTTCAGTCTTTGTCAGCCAAAAGTGCTCTTCATAGCACCTGCAATGTGCCCAATAATGACTCTTGCAATTCGTACAGGGTTGGTTATATGTATTGATAATGCATCTAAATATGATTGTAGATTCTTTTTTATAAGATCTATTGTTCCTACTGCTATTGGAACTATCTGGATATCGATGTTATGTGATTGGCTGAGCTTACTATATCCCAGGATGCCACACTACCCCCCCCCCAGATCTTTTTACGCTAATCTGCTGTAAGGACGGGTCTCGCTGAGGCTGAGGCTGAGTAGTAATTTTACTTACTTTTTCTGTCGAATTTTGCTGTTCTTGTCATTGTGTGTTTGGAGTTTGTAAAAAGACTTTGTTGTGTGATTCTTCGGTCAGTCAACCCTCCTTAAACCTTACAGGGTTTTCAAGTACCCCTAATTTGTTTGTGGCTTTTTTTCTTTACCTAGCGACTGTAAACCTATTATTAGGTAGTGTCAGTAAACAGAAAGTCAGTGGATAGTGTATTTTCTGTCATTTTGCCATAATGTCTCAGAATCCTAAAATGCACCAAATGCAATTTCAAAATGTCTATCACAGGCGATCACTCGCTCTGTGTGTATTGGTCATGCAGTGTGTGTGTCACTTTTCCTCAAGGGTCCTCAGGAGAGGAAAAATAAACTTATTCTTAAAGGGTTAATAAAACCTTCCTTTGAAGAAGCTTTCTCTCGGTCTTGAGGATGTCGGATTCAGATATAGACAGGTGCTCTCCAGACTGTGTTCCCCCCCCCAGTCTCAAAAAATTTGTTTCTCCTCCCCCTTCGGCTGGACCGGGGTGATGTTTGGGACCTATGTTCTGGGGTCCGGCTTTCAGAGCTATGAGGGAGCCTTAGCCAAGTCTTCCCCATTGGGGTTCCCCCCTCCCTGAGGTCTTGAGTTTGTCGACACTGATCTTGATGATGCAGAGGATGATGTCTCAGATGAGTCAGTGCTCCTCAGGCCTTTGGGGGGGCAGCCTCGCCTCCTGTCCTGGTGTCTTCTTGACGGCTTCCTGGATAGTTTGTCGAACCAGTCCCTCTCGTCCCTAATAAATTTTGTCTGCCCCCACCCGAGAAGAACTTCCTCACGTGGCTGTAGATGCCATGGTGGTGGGTGGTGGCTGCTGCACACAACAGGCGGTGAGGCAGGCTTCCCCGTCCCCCATCCCTAATAGGCGCACCCTGACTTCAGCGCCTTTACTTTAGTCTCTGAATTATTATTTGGCATTTACCAGGCTTCAGAGGGGATCTGGTCAAGGCTGTCAGATTCCCCTCTCGGGGGTAACCCTGAGCAGCTAGCGCCCAGTCGGTTTCTCTCTGGCTATCCTTAAATCACGTTTCTCCATTCGTCCATAGGCTACTCTTTGTTTGACCCTAGGGTAAGACACCCACCCCGCTGTGAGCAGAGGGGAAAACTTTTTATCTGCCGTGGTGCCGTTATTCTCTGGAGACCTGTGTCCTTCCTTTGTTGTCTTTTCCCTCCATCAACATGAGGGATTGCCCGGCTGTGCTGCTCGGGTGCCAGTTATGTCAAACACCTAAAAGCACCTAAAAGCCTGGGGAGTCAATCATAGGAGAGATGGATGTGCCGGGATCATCGTGCGGATTTACACCACTACCCCACCATCCAAAAAAAAATCGGTCCCACCACCCAGTCCAGGTTCTTTTTAGTGCCAAAAGACAATTCGAAATGGTCGTTTACAATCCATTCTCCCCCATTTGGAGAAGGATGTTTGGATGTGCTCCATAGACCTCAAGGACGCCTATATCACCACAGCCCCCAGGGTGTTCACCAGTGTTTGGCCTGACTGCCACCACCAGGCATCTACTAATGGACAAAAGTCTGTCTTGCTGCCCTCTCAGCGCATAAGGTTCATAGGAGCAGAGATAGACCAAACTTTACAGGGCCAAGTTCAGCTCTGATTTCAAGATCCAAAGCCCCAGCCAGGATGGTTCTACAAGTTTTAGGTTCAATGTCTGCCACGGTTCTTTTTTTCCTCTGGCAAGATGCACATGAGGATTCTTCAGTGGCTATGTCAAGTCTCAATGGTCCTTACAGGGTGGGGGCATTGTCTGGGCAGGGTTAGTTCAGGGATCCTGCCTTTTGACAGAAACTCTTCTCCACATCAATGTGTTTCTCCCTCAGGGCATATCGCCCATCCACACAGACAACATGTCGGTGGTGGTGGTACTACAAACAAAAGGAGGGAGATCTTACCCCCTTGCCCAGAGAGAGGCCATGAGGGTGTGGGAATGGGCGGTAGCTACCAGCCCGTCTTGGTAGTAGCGACCCACATTCAAATCGATATAATATACTGACAGATTACTAAACACCAAGTGCAAAAGGTTCTTTTCCTGACTCCACATCAGGGAGTACCCAGCTATGATGCTCTAGCACAACCTTGGCCAACAGCTATATGCCTTACCTCCCCCCCGATCCTCTCTCTCAGTCAAAAGCTTCTCAATCAATTGGGTCCGGGAATGCAATGATTGCCCCATACTGGCCTCGGCGGTATGGTTTTTTACCTCCCTGAAGAAACAGGACAACAGCATCAGTCCCTTCGATCCTTGAAGTTGACAGCTTGGCTCCCCTTCTTTTTTTTAGTTAGAAGTCACACATTAGACACCACTAAGAAATTGTACCTCAGTAAGTGGAAGAGGTTTGCTATCTGGGCTCAACTCAGGGCTTAGACCCTATCACTGCTCCTATCCCAGAGGTTTTGAAATTCTTAACATCCCTGTTTAATCAAGGATCTTCTGTCTCTACTATTAAAGTCCAACTAGCGGCTATCTCTAAATTTCACGAGTCCATGGATCCTCCATTGATGAAACTTTCATTAAAGGTGCGGGTCTGTTAAGACCCCAGTTTTTCATCCTGATCTAGATTTAGTGCTTGCATTGACATCTTCCCCTTCGAACGGCTGCTACATGTGAGTTAAAATATCTGTCTTGGAAAACTGCCTTCTTAGTTGCAATTACTTCTGCAAGAAGAGTTTCAGAGCTTCAAGCCCTGTCTATTAAACCACCGTACTTGATTTTCCACAAGGATAGAGTATCACTTAGGCCTAATCCATCCTTTGTCCCAAAGGTCTGTTCTAATCTCTGCCTCCAACAGTCTCTAGAGCTACCAGTTTTCTTCCCAAAATTCTAATTGGATGTTCACAGGCAATTCAGCTTCTATTTAGACAGGACTCAGCAACTTCTTAAGTCAGACCAGTTGTTTGTGTCCTTCTAAACCATCACAAAGCTACTATCTCCAAATGGATTAGAGATTGCATAACTCAGGCTTATTCTTCTTGAATAAGCAACTTACAACATCTATCAAAAGCTCACCTACCAGAGCTATGGCTACTTCTAGCTTTTCATTTTTCCCACTATAAATTGGATGTGGCATCTCATCATTTGGTTCCACGGTACTCAGGAGTGTTTTCAGTGTGAGCCACAGGATTCAGGTGCTAGGGGCGTCCCATCAGTCGATCACATAACATCTTTTAGTTATGTACTCATTGAGTTCTACTGTTTTATCTTGTTCATCTGTGATGTTATATATAAATCAGCGTGCATGTGTGCATGTGTATGACAAAACTAGATCTGGGGACTGGTGGGTAGTGTCCTGGGATAGATATAGCAAGCTCAAAGAGACTTCGATGGATCCCAAACATCTGAAGTTATGGTGAGTACATAACTAAAAGTTCTTCCACATTGCTCTCGTTTCTGCCTGCAGATCCTGATATTTTATGACTTTGTCTCTCTGTACACAAGACAACTGTAGTCACTGGGTGTGGTGATTTCAATGATCAGTGCTACTTTTGTCTTCTTTTCATGGAGCACAATATCAGGTTTTCTAGCATCTGTCTTTTGAACTATTGGTAATGGATGATCCCATGTGATGTAAACTTAATTTTCTATTATGCTTTGTGGCTCATGTTTCCAGTGTTTTTCAGACACTTCAATACCATAATATTTGCACAATCCCGACTGCAGCAATCTTACATTATTATGCCTTTCAGTATACAGTTCTTTTGCCATTAGTATGTCACAACTGGCAACGAGGTGTGAGACTGTTTCCAATTCGGTGTTACAAAACTTACAGTTGTCTGTTTCTCCCACATGATCAATCGACTTTATAAACCAACGAGTACGCAGCCCACTGTCTTGGGCTGCCAATATTAACCTTTCATCTCTTGGTTTGAATTCACCTCTCTTTAACAATTCCTGCATTTGTTCCTGATCAACATGAGGTTCTTCCAGAAGTTTTCTATACTTGCACCTATATTTATGCATTTTCCACATTTCTTGCCTTCTCATCTGGTCCTTCACCTTGTATTCTTTTTGTTTTTTGGCACATGCAGTTGCTGTCTGATTTTTATCTACTACTGGTTTGATTTCCATCCCTGTTTAACATCAATATGCTTCTGCTAGACTAAGCAGAAAAGTCATCTTAGATTTATTTTCCTCATGTTTCAAAATTTTCACTATGTTTGGGTCTTGACATCAGCGGATATGTGTGGAGTCCCATGACTGCAGATCTATACATGTAATCAATTTCCAGGAGGCCCAGCCCTCTTACGGAATGGGGAATTATAATCTTGGTATGCACTGATTTTTGTAATCACTTGGTGAGTATGAAATATCCTTCTTGTTTTCCTATCTAATCTATCCAACACGTTTTGGGGCCAGTCAATCACTCCAAAGCTGTAAGTTAGGACAGGGAGAGCAAATTGGTTTATAGCTTGGATTTTATTCCTAGATGTCAATGCTGTTTTCAGGATTAGTTTGTCTTCTAAAGTATTCCTTGCTAAGTTTTATTGTTGATCCTTCATCAATTCCCAAATATTTATACACTCCCTGTTGCAAGTTCTTTTATGTCACATTCTTGTCCCAAGCTGATGTTTTCCTGATTTAAAGGTTGCTTTTGCACATTTATCAACCAAATGACATTCTTATATCATCTGAAAAAGTTTTGACAACTTGCAGTTGTGCTTTCAGTTCCTCATCTAATGAGCTATACAGTTTTAAATCATTGATAGAGTAGACAAGTCTTTCCACTTTGTTGTTTTCTAGGAGCCAAGTTATAGGCATGGCCTAAGCTGTTAGACAGCTTAGTGGGTTAAAGGCAGGACAGAGAAACAGCGGTGACAGTCACCCTGGAGTACCCCGTTTGAATTTTTATCCCTGGGATAATGATTTGTCCTTTATCATGGCTTAATTGCAAAGTGGTCTGCCACTGTTTTATGGTTACTGTAATGGAGTCGATCAGTGTAGTGTGTATCTTGTACATTTTTAAGCAGTCTCTTTTCCATGAATGTGTGATGCTATCAAATGCTTTTTTATAGCCAGTCCATGCCATACTTAGATTCTTCCCCTTTTCACAGTTCTCCACTGTGAACAACAAGTGATCCTTTGTGCCATATGACTTTTTTATTGCCCTTTTGTTCTATTGCCATAATTGAGTTTTCTTCTAAATGTCTATAAACTCTGTCCGCATCAGTTCCAGTGTATAGTTTATATGTTGTCAGAAGGCAAGTTATTGGTCTGTGGTTTTTAAGGTAGCTTGCAGGTTCACCATTAAGTAGTAGCATTGTGTTTCCTTTTGTTAGCCAGGTTGGTGTCCATTCACGGTGCGCATATAAATAGATGTTAAGTTGTCATTCTCGCCTTCATTCTTGCTGGATGAGTTTGGAGCCGATCCTCGGCTCCGACTCGGCCTATACTATAGCTCGAGAGCTATTTTTACCGGCTCAAGACAGCCCTATATCCCACAATACCATGTGCTAACTCCCCAGATCTCGTTTGCCGCTTCGCTGCGAGGTTGCGTTATTACCGGCTCAGGTCGGTGTAAAAATTTCTTTTCTTTTTGTGAGGACTTTTAAAATTTAAGGTTAGTTTTCCCTATCTGTTCATTATCTACCCTTAAAAGTTTATTAACAGTTTTCGTTAAGCCCCCCCCCCTCCTTTAGTCAAATTGATAAATGGGCCTTTGGGCTTTAGTTTTTCTATAGTTATTCCTATAGTTTTCCCTTATTGAGTGGGTGTGTGTGGGTTTTCCTAGTCAGCCCTTTAACTTCTCCCCTTGTGTGAATGTTTGAGTGAGTTGTGTGTGCTGACTGTGTTAGATTGTTAGTGTCCACTATAATGTCCAAAGGCACTAAAGTCTCAGGATTCAAGAAGTGTGACTCGTGTTGTCAGAAGATGTCTCTGACAGACGGTCACACTTCTTGCGTTTATTGCCTGGGACCCTTGCACCTGCAGGACTCTTGTTCCATTTGTCACGGATTTAGTCCAAGAGTCCTGCAGGAGCGCTGCAATAAGCTAATTTTGAGGGGCTTATTGAAGCCTGATGACTCTCCGTCTGTCTGGCTCGGGGAAATCGTCCAAGCCCGCCAAACCCTCTGCTCCAATTCTTGAGTCGACGGCTGGCGGAACCAAAAGTGCTCCGACATCAGCTCCAGTCGGATCCGATGCGAGCAAGACTTTGCCCGCTCCGAAACCCGTATCAGAGCCGACAACAGCGCGCAAGCGCTCTAGGTCACCCTCCGTAGAGTCCATTTGTTCAGCTCCAGGATCGCCCTTACTGTCAGAGCGGAGTCATAGGACTCATTCCTCCAGGTCTTCCAGGCTGTCCGACCATGACATTGAGAGGGTGGTCAGTAGACTCCAAGTCTCAGGCACTGGCCCAAATACTCCAAAGCCCATCTCACCAGACTGTGGCTCCCTCGGTGCCAATTTAAATTCCTCCTCCGACTCTTCAGTTGAGCTCGGAGCCAGAGTTTGTCAGAACCGGGACCTTACCCATGTCGGAGCCGATACTACCACCTTCGGCCCCGGCGTTGTCAGCTCCGACCTCTTCATTGGTGCCGTCCGTGGAGAGGTCCGGGCGCCGGGACTCAATCGTCGGCTCCGAGGGGGCGAGTGGCATTGGACCCTTGTCCGACCCCGTTCTCCCTCTCGGAACATCGGCGCTGGTTAGTTTGGCCCCAACATCATTCTCTGAGCCTTCACTCTCGGCGCCGGGAGCAGTTCTGGTATCCTCGGAGCCAGGACTTTCTTCTGTGCCCGATAGGGGTGCCTTTGAGGTGATGAGGAGCGTGCTGGATCCTGTGTCCGCTCCAAGGTTGGTCCTTCAGCTCCTCCCTCTACAGTGCCTGTTACGGTCTCTGGTCATCCTCTGGCAATTGATAGCAAAGCGTAGGGAACCCACTTTGGGTGTCTCTTCTTTGTCCGAGGCCTCCCCTGAAGCTTCAGGGGAACCCCCTAGGAAAAGAAAGTGCAAGAGGAAACACGTAGACTCTCCCGAGTCTATCACTTCGGACACCGACTTGGATGAGTCTGAGGGTTCCCCGAGATCCCCCTCTGAGGATGTCTCCTTTTCAGACATCCTAGAGATCCTGAAACAGAGGGGGAATTGGTCCACCCTCAAACCCTCCGAGGACGAGTCGGTTTACCTTGACGCTTTTGGGTCTCGCCCTTCCACCTCCTGGGTGTCCCCTCCTTTCGACCCACTTATGGAAGTAGTGGCCAGAAAGGCGTGGGCAGCTCCTGAATCAATGGAACCTACCCCTAGGAGGCCGCCTAAATTTATTTCTGCTCCAGTAGACAAACCATTTCTGACCAAAGGTGTATCTGTAGATGCTATGGTGGTAGCAGCCGCCACTAAGAAGGAATTGGCCGATCCTTCTGTACCTGTTCATCCTCCTAATAGAGTCCAGGACTATGGACAGGTACGGTAAGTGGACATTTGCTTCAGCGACCTTTGCCATGCGGTCGCTGAACTATTTATGTCATTTCACCCGCCTTCAGAGAGATTTGCTCAAAGAACTGGGTGAAACCATACAGGATCCTTCTGCTGCAGGGTATCAGGACAAGATTAACTCCCAGCTGGCTACCCTGAATTCCATTGCCAACTCCTCCATGCGGCTTCTCTCTTATGCAGCCGATGGAGCGAGTAGGGCTGCAGGCACAGGTGTTGCGTTAAGACGTCACGCCTGGATGCGACTCTGTAATTTTGCTGATCCCTTCAAGGCGTCCTTCACCAACACTCCCTTTGATGGATCAGAGTTGTTAGGACCTCAGGTGAAGAATACCCTCACCAGGTGCGAGCAAGATGGTAAGACTCTCTCTGCCGTGGGAGTCCACTTTTCCACACCATCTAGACCATACCCTAAAGGTCAGAAGGGTGGAAAGATGTGGTTCCGCAAACCACAGGGAGTTGCGCCTGCTGCGTGGTGAACTTCCCCAGAGGCAGAGGGGGAACAATAATAGACGCCGCCCCAGGGGCAGAGGGGGTCCACAGAACCAGGGTTCCAGGGAATCCTTCCCTGACCAACCCTTTCAGCATCCCTGAGAAGCTGCCCGACTGTCCACCTTCGGAGGCAGTCGGGGGAAGATTCTCTGTACCCGGAAACCTGGCAATCCCTCTTTCAAGACAAATGGGTACAGTCGATCATATCCGAGGGTTACAAAATCCCCTTCATTTCCCCTCCGATCCAACCGCCAAGACCCCTCCCAGACGTTCCACCCAGACAAAGGAGTCAGGCACAGCTAGAGATAAAAAAGCTGTTGGAAAAAGAGTCATCCAGGCAGTCCCAGCAGACCAGCTAGGATCCGGAATCTACTCCAGGTTCTTTTTGATACCAAAAAGGACAGGAGACTGGAGACACATTTTGGACCTCAGCAGACTGAACAAGTCTGTGTAGAAGACAAAATTTCGGATGGTAACACTGCAGTCCATTCTGCCCTTCTTGGGCAGAGACAACTGGATGTGCTCGTTAGACCTTCAGGACGCGTACTATCATGTAAAGATACACAGACGCTCCAGGAGGTTTCTCCGCTTCCGGCTGGAAGCCAGTCATTACCAATTCAGAGCCCTGCCCTTTGGTCTCACCACAGCCCCCTGGGTGTTCACCAAATGTTTGGCAGTGGTCACGGCTCACCTGAGACAAAAAGGATTCCAGGTGTTTCCATATTTAGACGACAGGCTCATTACCGCTACCACCAAGCAGCATCTTATCATAGCCAGGGATTACACCATTCGCATTTGCAACAAACTAGGTATTTCCATAAATTTCGCAAAATCCTCCTTGTCACCTTGTCAATGTATAAACTTCATAGGCGCCGTGTTAAACACCACAGAAATGTCTGCAACATTACCACCTCAGTGTGTGACAGACATACGGCGAAATGTTCAGTTTCTGTTTCAGTCCAACAGAATTCAAGTCAAGTTAGTACTGAAAACATTAGGCCTCATGACAGCGGTGATTCTCCTTCTCCCCTTAGCCCGCTTCCACATGAGAATTCTCCAGTGGATGCTTTTTTCTCAGTGGTCCTTTCAACAGCTCCCAATGACTCACAACATTTTGATAACCCCAACTTGCAAAAAACACCTTTCCTGGTGGATGGTCTCCCCTCATCTTCTTCAGGGCAGAGCCTTTGTTCTTCCCCCTCCAGTTGCCACGGTGTCAACGGATGCCTCCCTCATCGGAGGGGACACTATCAGGAAGACTTATGCGAGTAAATGGAAGCGTTTTTCGTTCTGGGCAGAAGCTAGGTCCTTAGTTCCTTTAATGCACCAATTCATAAAGTTCTAGATTTTCTGGCGGAGCTTTTTCATTCAGGGTCGTCGTTGGCCACTATCAGAGTACAACTAGCGGCCATTGCCAATTTTCTTGTAGGGCTCTCGGAAACCAATATTATGTCCCATAAACTCTGTAAAGCTTTCCTCAAGGGCATCTTCTTGCTCAGACCTCCCATTAAGGATCCTCCTCCACAATGGGATCTAAATTTGGTGTTAACTTCATTAATTCTCCCTCCCTTGTTCCCTCAAGCTTCTCTCTTGGAAAACTCTGTTTTTGGTGGCTATAACATCTGCTGGAAGGGTGTCGGAACTTCAGGCCCTGTCTGTCCGTCCCCCTTATTTGGTTTTTCATAAAGACAGGATAGCTCTCAGAAAGAATCCTTCCTTTCTACCAAAAGTTTCTTCTGAATCAAATCTGAACCACACTATTGACTTGCCTGTTTTCTTCCCAAATTATTCAAACAGGGCTGAACAGAAACTACATTCCTTGGATGTTCATTGTCAACTGCGGTATTATCTAGACAGGACAAAACAATTCAGAAAGTCAGAACAGCTCTTCCTCTCTTATGCTGAGGGAAAGAAAGGACTTCCAGTATCAAAGGTAACTCTTTCCAGATGGTTAGCATCCATCATTACCTTTTGTCTACGAGTTGAGACACAAACAACTTCCTTCAAGACCTAAGGGCTCATTCCACCAGGGCACTAACAACCTCAACAGCCTTTCAAGCAAGGTTACCATTAGATGCCATTTGTGCAGCAGCTACATGGGCTTCTCAACATACTTTTATTACCCATTACAAACTTGATATAGCCTCCAGAAATAGAGCTGACTTTGGTTCCACCGTACTCAGGAGTCTGTTCCGTTGAGCCACCCAGGACCAAGGTGCTAGGGACGCTGTCCCATCCAGCAAGAATGAAGGTGAGAATAACAACTTAACATTACGAAGTTATGTACCTACCATAACGTTCCATGTTAGTTGTCTTCTCGCCTTCTTTCTTGCGTCCCTCTCTCCTGCCCCCTAGCCTGGACAGACTTGAAGGTCTCTGAGTCCTTTTCTTTCATGATACATAGTTATCCAGGGTTACCCGTATCATGAGTGTTACCAGCAGCTAGACCGTATTTTTATATAATGGCTTATTTTTTGGTAACAATAAAACTATACTATGTGTTAGCTGTCAACGAGATCTGGGGAGTTAGCGCATGGTATTGTGGGATATAGGGCTGCCTCGAGCCGGTAAAAATAGCTCTCGAGCTATAGTATAGGCAGAGTCGGAGCCGAGGATCGGCTCTGAACCCATCCAGCAAGAAAGAAGGCGAGAAGAAGACAACTAACATGGAATGTTATGGTAGGTACATAACTTCTTACTCGTAGCTAAATCTTTCTGTAAAAATGTTAATACTTTTAACCAGAAGTTAGGTACTGGATCTGGGACTGGGTTTTTCCAGTTGGAGGCTTTTCTTAACTTTGTTTCAGTTTCTCTGGCTGTTACTTCATCCCATTTCATATCCTGTACCTTTAAACTTCTTATTCTTTGTTTTACTTCTATTCATTTAGCATCTTTATGTTCCACAGGATCTCCATAAATACTTCTCCAAAATGTATCTGTTTCTTCTTTTTTTTGGTGGTCTTTCTATTCCTTTTACCTGGTTTCCCAACTCTCTATAAAATGTTTTTGGGTCATCAATAAATTGTTTATATTGTACTTTTCCTTTATAGTTATCTGTGTATCTTCTAAATTTTTCTTGCCTGTGCTGAGATTTTTAGCTTATTCAGAATAGTGCATGATGGATCCTGGTCTGTTCTAATACTGCACATTGCTTTTATTGCGTTTATCTTTAATATTTTTGTTAATCTGTTCCCTCCTCTGTATACTTCTAACAGTGACACTTCTTGTCTTAATTGCTTTATAGTTTTCTCTATTCAATACTTCCATGATGGTACAGGCAGTCCCTGGGTTAAGGACGAGATCTGTTTTTTAGTCTGTCCTTAAGTCAAATTTGTACGCAAGTTGAAACGTACATGGAAAATTCTACTGTACTGCAGTACAGTACAGTACAGTAGAACGTACCATACAAAAAGAATGTTACACTTGCCTGTCTGTAAGCTTCACTTAACATTTCTGTACCACAGGCATCACCCACAAATGTTTTCCACTCTTTCCTGAATTTTCAGACATCTGCCAGACCTCCTACTTTCATCTAGACCCTAGTGAGCCTCAATGTCATCTTCCCAGTTTACTGTACAGTACAATAACTGCTTCAGTACTGTGTACTGCACAAGCCAGCTGCATCAGCTCACCAATACAGCAATCTCTTAACCATTTGGATCTCTTGTTCTCCGTGAAGGCAGAAGTAACTGCTATAACAAGACACAATGAGCAGCTTCACGAATTGGGAAAAGGAAAGTACAACAGAATTCTTCATTTTAAGGTACGATTTGAGCAACTTTAAAGATTTTTATTTATTTTCATGTTATTTCCAACATTGCGGCAGCCTGTTCTTGTCTATGGGTCATCTGTAAATCGGATGTCTGTAACTCGGGGACTGCCTATATTTGATTTTTTCTCCCTTCCTTTCCCTCACTAACCTGTGTTCTTGCAGTAGGACTTTATAAGTTATTAATTTAGCTGCACAGTAATGTCTCCTGTTTACTTCTGTTATATCGCATGGATCTCTATGGGCAGTCCTAATTACTGCATTCATTTGTTTTATCAAACTTCCTACTTTTTGGGTTTTATTGACCTTCTGCAGTCTATTTCTTTCATTGATCATAATATGTCTATCTCTATTAAATCAAGCAGCTCTTTTCTTAGCTTGTTTTCTTCTAAACTGAGGGCACATTTTTTATTTTCCATTTCCTGCGGGCATACTATAGAAAGTTCTATAGTATCTTCCTGTGGCACATTCTCTCCAATTACATCCTGTGCCATCCACTGCTCTGTCATATGGAAACTTACTGGCCTATCACTCCTCAACATTGACTACGTCAGAGTTTCCTCAGTTTCCTGTTCCTTCCTTTGCTGTCTAGCTTCAATTGAACATTTATACTGGCTTCCTGTGTAAGGCTCCAAATATCTGCATATGGCACCTGAGCAATTGCTTCCCATTCCACTGGTTTCCCCTTAATTTGGATATCCATTGCTGTATCCTGTTGTGGTGCTTTCTGAATTAGAATTTCTACACTGAATCATTCACTTCGCAGGTACTCCATAACCTCTGTTTCTATTTCTTTAACTTTTCCATTTCTAATCTTCTTTTCTGCTTTTCCTCTTTGTCTTCTTATTTTTTGTGTTGTAAAGTCTTCCATATCCAGATTCCTTTGCCTGTATTTCTCTTCATATATATCTTTGGTGCTGCTGTTTTTGTATTGGTTAGTTTTGCTTTCACCTTTGCATAAATGTTGCACCATATTAAATCTTTCCTTCCTATGTCCATATTTCTTCTTCAGATGTCTCCTGATCTTCCTGCTTCTCCTTACTTTTTGGACTTGGTCCATCTTGCTGTGATGTAACCTGTGTTAGACTCTACACCAAATCCTTCACTTCGCAGGCACTCCATAAATTCACCTTGTTTTTTAATGACTACTTTTACTAATCTTTTCTACATTCCCTCTTTGTGATATTTTCTGTATTGTGAAGTGTTCCATATCTGGATGCCTTTGCCTGTATTTCTCTCTGAATATATTTGGAGCCACTTTCTTTATATTGATTAATTTGGCTTTCTCCTTTGCATAAATATTGCACCAAAATCAAAGCTCTCTTTCCCTTGTCCATATTTCTTTTTTTTTTTACTTTTCAAAAATCTCTAGGTTTTGTTTATATTTTCACATTTCATCAGATGCTTCTTTTTCTAAACAGATCAATGTTTCTTGATCTATATACTGTTTTTCACAAATCTGTTGTATTAATGAATACAAATTTTTTTATTTGAAGCTTCTGACAGTTTTTCTCATGGAAGTAGTTTTCTTTCCTCTAATTTCTCTCTCAGTTGTTTTGCATATCTTGTGTCTGGAAATTCTGGGCTTTTTGCATAATAGTAACAATACGTCATTTTTCTTATCCTCAATAGTCCACTTTACTCGTCTTCATGGCTCTTCTTTGGCCTCTCAGTTTTTGTGATGTTTGTAGACTACTGCTTCCTTCTACAATGGGGGGGGGGGCATCCTTCCCCTGAGCCTGTCCTGGCCCCATTGTAGGACTGTTTCCATATTTTGAGGATTCTACCCTATCATCTTTTCCAGTCCTGTAACCAGTGTGCGTACCAGGATTGGGCACTTTTTTATCTTGGGTCTATTGCACCCAGCTGTCTTTTTTTTTAATTTGTAACCAACTTCTGTCCATGATATATGCTATATAAATGCAGTCTGTATATCAATGTCACCTTGGTGAGATTTTGTGAAAAACAGGGTCCACCTTGTGAGGGTACTCACCAAGACTTGAGGACAAATTCAGTTTCAGCACTACTACTCCTCCCTTGCTTGCTGACTTTTCATCTCTCCATTTGGTAATTTCTGTGTGTGGATGATGTGATATATTCTGTAGCTCTCCATGATGTGTACTATCACATGAAAATAGACATGTGATCCAGGAGGTTTCTTTGCTTCTGGCTGGCAGCCAGTCATTACCAATACAGAGCACTGCCCTTTGGACTCGCCACAGCCCCCAGAATGTTCACCAAGTATATGGCAGTGGTTGCAGCTCACCTGAGACTGCTATGATTCTGGGTGCTTCCATATCTCAACAACTGGCTCATCTCTGCTCCCCAAGCATCTACTGATTCAAGCCAGGGATTACTTGTTCCAACTGGGCATTACAGTGAATTATGTCAAGTGTCAAATCTCCCCTACTCTAGTACTGGAGCCATTTGGTGCTTATCTGAACACAGTTACCAAAATTGCAAGCCGTTCTCACCAAGAACAAATACATTACAGTCTCAAGCACCCCACTTACTCTCTCTTCAGGTCCTCCAGCAAGGTTGGTCTTGCAACTCCTAGGATCTATGGCAGCTTCCATAACTCTGCCCCTAGCAAGGTATTACTTGAGGGTTCTACAGTGGACTATAGCAGTGTAGTCGTCATTAAGAGTACACCCTCTCTGCTCCAATACGTATTAGAAGAATCTGCAAAGAACATCCCACCTGGTGAGTTACCACAAGAGATGTTTCTCAGGGCAGCCCTTTTATCCTTCCAGAACCCACGGCCACAATGACTACAGAAACTTCTTAATTAAATTGGGGTGGGGGATATTCCTTGGGAAGGATGATCCAAGGCATTTGGTCCCAGTTGGAGGCCAATCTTCACATTAATGTCTTGGAAATGGGAACAGTGCGATTAGCATTGTAGTTGTTTGGCCCCCTGGGCTCCTGTAATTTTTCCTCCTACTACACCTACTGAAAGCATCTTACCGGAAGTTTAAAGTCATTCTCATTGTTCCTTTCCTGCCTCAAGTGTGATTCCCGTTCCTGTGGTGACATCTCATGCACCCTCCTTGGGTATTAGATCTGAGCCTGGACCTTCTCTCTGTCTCGCCTGTCAGGAATAACACACCAAGATATTCAGACCCTGAAAATGACTGCATTGTTTATCCACTTGTAATGATGGCTAGACAGGCTAGTTTTTTATATAGAGTCAGATGCATCCTCATGTCTTCTCAGGAAGATTCTACGAGAAAGGTGTACAAGAATAACTGGAAATTTTCTCCTATTGGGCTGTCCACTGTCAACTAGAGCTCTTTTCAGCACCCATTTCAGCTATTCTAGATTTTCATACTTCTGTATTTAACAGTGGTGCTTGTGTTAACAGTGGTGCTTGTTATTCTACTGTAAAGATTCGACTTGCAACCATCTCCAGTTTTTCATGTAGGACATAACCAGTCCTCTTTGGCATTTTCTAGATTACGTAAACCCTTTCTTAAAGGTACCTTCTTAATTCAACCCCCCCCATTAAGGACCCATCTCCAACTTGAGATCTAAATGTATATCTCCAGCCCTGTCTCAACCCCCATTTGAACCAGCTGTTAAGGAGGAGTTGAAATTTGTCTTGGAAAACAATTTTTCCGGTTGCATCATGTCAGCCGGTGAATATCAGAACTCCAGGCCCTTCCTGTCTAAACCACTATATCTAATTTTTTTCACAATGTCATGTTCTCTCTCTCTGCACTAATCCTTCCTTTGTGCCTAAGGTGATTTCAGAAGTGGCTATTAATCCATCAGCCTTCCTGTTTTCTTTCCAAAATTTTCCAGTAAAGGAGAGTACATGCCACACCTATTAGATGTGCATAGGTAACTTGAATTCTATATTCACAGAATAAAAGATTTCCGAAAATCATATATAGCTGAAGCAGGTTTATGGCTGTGACATGCAATGTTGCACGTACCTCTTATCAAAAGACTTTGGTATACTGGCTGGATGTCTGGTGCTGCGGACAGCAACCTCCCTACTGTTATGAATACTGCAACATGAGAATAGAAGGATAGCAAAAGATTTCAGAAAATCAGACTAGCTGTTTATTTCGTTTTCCAAGGTTGAACTGGGTAAATCTATTTCAAAGGTGACTTTAGCCAAGTGGCTCACTGATTGCTTTACTTTACTTTTGTCTATAAGGAAAACTGATTGATATTTTCTAAACCACCTAAAGCTCATTTCAACAGATCTGCAGTCACATCCTCTGCCTTCTGCTCTAGAGCTTCTATAGATGACTTTTGTGGTGCTGCAACATGGTCAAACTCACATATTGTAACTTCATTGCTCACTACAAACTGGGCATCTTATCTAGGAACAGGGCAGTATTTGTCTCAGCTGTACCATGGAAAATCCTTCCTTGAGGACAACCCTGCAGTTTCTCTCGCCTGAGACTCTGCCTCATCAATTGAGGAATGGATGAAATATATACTTTTAAGGATTGTTTGCTATCCTTTCACGTGCCTTATTGGATTACTTGTATAAAATCTGTGTACTCAGCATAATTATGCATTTGTGTTGTCTGTCTTCATCCTCTGTTAGAGTCCAGCCGTCCTTCCCCTACTTACTTCACATTTTTTATCTGCCAAGTCTCCTAGTTTGACCTGAGCTCCAGCTCTTTCTTCCTCTGTGTTTTACCTTATGAGGTTGTTCTCTGTTGTTCCCACTAGGTGGCTGTTTTACATGAAGTGTAGACTGAAGGGAGGGCAATCTCGATCTGAAGTAATTCTGACTAGAAAGGAGGAGTATGGGTTAAGGGAGGAGCTCAAGCTATGGATCCAAGTCTTTAGAAGTGGCTGAAGTCTGATGCGAGACCCATCAGTTGAGGAAGGACAAAAAGAGACAACACGGATGCATAGTTATGGTGAGTACATAACTTTATTAACTCAGCTTAAGGCCCACTTGTAGCAAAATAGCCTTTTTGTTTTCAACATAACAAGGTTCTGTGACAGGTATAGCACCATTACAGTTCTTCTGTCCCTCACAGATCATACAAGTACACAGATGATGATCAGATTACTGTTATCACCTTTCACCACAGCAAGTCCTTTGACAAAGTTCCTCATTTTGGACTCCACCAACATCTAAAATGCCTTGCTTTGTCTAATTTTCCTTTAAAGCAGTTCAAAAGTTACCATAAACATGTTATGACCTATGCATTTTTACATGGATTTGGTGTTAACAGTGGGTATTAGCCTCACCAGTCATTCTGTTCATATGCATAATATAATTCAAAGATGGGTTTCATGTTTATAAAAGATGATCCTCTATGATTAGAGAAGCAAAACTATGTAATAAACTTGCCCCTGGGCTTTAGACAAGCCCATAGTCTGAAACACTTTGATTTCCTGTTAGAAGAGTGGAATGGTCAACTGGCATACAATCTGTATGCCTGGCTGTAGACTACTTGTTAATTTCTTCTGAGATTGTTTCCGTGCTATCGAATAATAACACTGTAACAGATCTTTCTGAGTTCTGAATGTTTGACGATTGAGTCTGCCAAAAGAGCAATTCCAGTAGATCACTACATAATACCTACAAGTTCCAAGGGCAGAAGAGACGGAAACAATTTAGAATGTTTCTTGAATGCACAACGAGTATGGTCTACACATTGTATGAAAATAATTCCAGTGCTATTATTAGGAAAATGCAATGAAGTTATGTCTTGCCTGATAAAGAACCAAGAGCTTAATTCATTTTCTTTGATTTTAATTTTTAGGTTCCAGCTTTGTAATATGGATCGAATAAAAGAATGTGAACTTTACTGTGACTGATCCTGTTCAAGATTTACCTGCAGCATTACCAGTTATCTTTCTGCAGTCATTTATTTAAAGTTTAAAGGGTATTGCTACTACTACTGTAGTCTAACAAATGCACCGACTTACAGCAGTAGGGATACATGAGGGCAGTGGTTTCAAGAACTGGGTTTTACTACTGTTTCTGATTTGTTAGCCCAGTATTTTTTCTGTTGCGTGAAAATAAACCCACTGCTGATGGCATTGTATCATGAACTTACTTGAATGATGATGATACTGATGCAGATAGCAATGCATCTCAGAGGAGTTTGTTCTGTGTTGAAAAGAGTAGCTATACTTGCCTTCACTGTGGAACAGAATGCTTATACCTGAAAATGGGAGCATAACAGAAAAACATCTGAGAAGTATATGCGCCTAAAATAACTAATGCAAGTATCATGATATTTTCCAGTTACAGTATGGTAAAAATGTTTCCTGCAAATTTAAACTTTGTTCCACCTCCAAGCTTGCATTAATTAATGCAGAGTGAGCTAGTTATTTATTACTACTGCTAGTAAATATATAGTTTAGTTTGATTCAGTGTACTTACAGACCATTTGAGCAGGTACAGTCACGTGTAGTATAAGTATGATATGGGTAGAGATTATGAATGTCTTTGGTAACAGAAGACAGTGGAGTACAGCCTCACAGAAACAGCTTACTTAGTACAGATGGTAGGTGCAGCATTTGTGGTGTCATTAAGTGAATTAAAATGATTGCATTTCTATCGGATGACATCAGAAATAGTCTATTTAGGGATCTACACTTCTGCAATGTCAATAGAATGGTTTAGACGGACAAGCATATCTAAAAATACCAAACCTTGCAATGAATTGCCAAGTGCCAAAAGTAGCACAATTTAATAAGTTGTCACAACAAAACACAATGTAATACAGCCAATGATATCAGAAAAATCCAGTCAAGCGCTTTCGTCCATGAAAAGTCAGGACTTCGTCAGAACAATGTATAAAAAGTTCAAGTCACTTAAATACAGTTCAGTCAACTCCACCCACTAATTAAAAACATTAATACAGTTAATGACATCACCACTAGATTTTGTTTGTTTAACTTAAAAAAAAACATTTACCAACATTATTTTTAAATAGTAGATTTGTATTTTAAAATTGGCATTAAGGAACAACAATCATTTATACCGGGGCTTATTGTGACATTTAACCTAAGTTGCCACAATAGTTCCATGGTTTCCAGTTTATTTTGCCAGTGGGCCACCCCTTACATCTTCCTTCACTATTTGTAAAATACCAAATTGAAATCCTGAGCAAAGCAGTGAATTTTCCAAATGCCTACTTAATCCATTATTTTCCTTTTTCATTCTAACTTCATATAAATGCTCTCGTGGAATTATTTTTGAAAGGTTCTCTGTCTTCCCAGTATAGAATTGGTGACATCCTACACAGACTGCAAATTTTTTTTTTTTTTTATACTTTGTTCTGATGAAGTCCTGACATTTCATGGACAAAAGCACTTGACTGGATTTTTCTGATACTATTGGTTGTATTGCATTGTGTTTTATTGTGACAACTTATTAAATTGTGCTACCTTTAACAGGTTGTACTTGGCACTTCATTATGAGGTTTGGTATTTTATTTGGTTGTGAATTACCTTGTAGACACACTGCTGTTTATTTGGACAAGCATGTATCACAAAGGATGCCACTGCTCTTAAACAGACTCCCCATCTATGTAAAACAAAGCTTAATCCTGTACATATTCAAGAGAAACTTGGAACTATGGATGGGAAACAGAAAACTTCCCCCGGGACTGTCCCCTGTACTACTAAATATAGACCCCTCACATTATCTGTGGTATGATTCCAGCTATTTTCACTAGGGATAATCTATAAATGTTAAGTTGTCAATCTCGCCTTCATTCTTGCTTGATGGGTTCGGAGCCGATCCTCGGCTCCGACTCGGCACTTGCTAAGCTCGAGAATCACCAGCTCGAGGCAGCCCCATATCCCATGATGCAAGGCGGTAAGTACCCAGATCTCGTTTGCCGCTTCGCTGATGAGGTCCTCCTTTTACCAGCTCCTGGTAAGTGAATTATTTCTTTACTTTTTTAGCCCCTTTTACCAAAAAAAACTTAATTTATTAGTTTTAGCTTAGTTTTAACTCCTTTCTGACAGAAAATTTCCCTGTCTTCTAAAAACTTTTAGTCAGACTAAAACCCATCCCATCCCCCCCTGTTAGGGTGTGTGTGTGTGTCTGTTAGTGATACCTTTTGGTATTTTTAATTTAATTTCTTGGACTGGTGTGTGTGTGTGTTTTTTACACCATGTCTAAAGAAAGGGTCTCGGACTTTAAGAAGTGTGGCTCGTGCTGTCAGGAGTGGTCTCTGGCAGGCGGTCACACTTCTTGCCTGTACTGTCTGGGGCCTCTTCACCTGCAGGACTCCTGTGCTATATGTCATTCTTTTAGCCAGAGAGTCCTGCAGGAAAGAAGAAATAAATTGATTTTGAGGGGCCTTCTTAAGCCGGAGGGCTCTCCGGCTAAGTCGGCCCCATCTAAGACTTCTAAGTCTTCCAAGGCCCAGGCTTCTGTGTCCAAGCCTGTGGCCTCGGCTCCGACTCATTCAGAGTCGAGATCGGCTCTGGCTGGAGCCGATTCTGGGTTACCTAAACCTTCGGCACCGATGGCTATTGGTGCCGACTCTGGTTCGACCACTTCGGTGTCGGCTCCGATCGGTTCCGACCAC
The DNA here is from genome assembly GCF_019279795.1 of Protopterus annectens. NCBI lineage: Eukaryota > Metazoa > Chordata > Ceratodontiformes > Protopteridae > Protopterus > Protopterus annectens. Next base: position 700,389,204 of record NC_056750.1, read on the forward strand.
CATGTGGCCCAGGCATCGGTGTCGGCTCCGACACCCTTACATTTATGGCCGTATCGGCTCTGGCTGGAGCCGATACATCGAAGCTACCTGTCGGTGCCGATAAGTTGTCGGCTCCGACAGTTTCAGTAGTTTCATCGGCTCCGATGGTTCCTTCGAGGAAGAGGTCTAGGTCCCCTTCCTTGGAGCCGATACTTTCGGCTCCGGCTTCGCCTCTCCTCTCGGAGCGGAGCCATCGAGCCGATCTTCAAGGTCATCCAGGCTTTCTGACCATGATTTGGAGAGAGTGGTCAGTAGACTACTAAAGTCACAGGCACTGGCCCAAATGCTACATAGTCCGTCTCAGCAGGCGACTATTAGTCCACACCCCATTGCAGTTCCTCCTTCGACTCTACCCCAGAGTTTGGAGTTGGAGTCTTCGGGAATAGTTTCTGCTATGGCTGAGGGACAGATACCCCTTCTGCTCCTTCAGCCTCTACTCTTATCTCCTCTTGAGACCTTCTTTAGAGGGATTCGGTGGCGGGCTTCTCTGGTCTCCTCCGAGGGGTGAGTGGCATCGGACCCTTGTCCGACCCGCTCTTCCCCTTGGAGCCTCGGCCTTGGTGAGCTCGGCTCCGACATCTGCCTCGAGCCTTCCTTTTCGGTGGGTCCTGGAGTTCCTAGCTCTTGGAGCGGGTTCTCTCGGACCTCCCTGGGAGGAGCCTTGAGGTGATGAAGAGTGTGCTGGCCTCTGGCCTCAGCCAGCAGTCTGTTCCCTTAGCTCCTCCCTCTATAGTGCCTGTTGACATCTCTGCCATTTCTCTTGCTCCCGGACCCAGAGATCCTCTGCCTCAGGTTTCCCCACTGGGAATATCCCCCTCTTCTGAGGATTCTCCTGATTTGTCGGGTGATCCTCCGCGGAAGAGGACCTGTAAGAGGAAACACATAGACTCCCCTGAGTCTATCACTTCGGATACTGACTTAGATGAGTCAGAGGGATCCCCCAAGATCCCCCTCTGAGGATGTCTCCTTCTCAGACATCCTAGAACTCCTTAGACAGAGGGGAAACTGGCCCACCAACAATCCCTCTGAGGATGACTCAGTATACCTGGAGGCGTTTGGATCTCAGCCCTCCACCTCCTGGGTGTCTCCGCCTTTCGACCCCCTTATGCAGGTTATTGCTCGAAAGGCGTGGACTGCTCCTGACTCTGTAGAGCCTGTCCCTAGGAGGCCTTCTAAATTTATTACTGCCCCGTCGGACAAGCAATTCCTTACAAAAGGTGTCCCTGCTGATGCCATGGTGGTGGCGGCTGCCACCAAGAAGGAACTTGCAGATCCTTCCATACCTGTCCATCCTCCTAATAAGGACTCTAGGACCATGGATAGATATGGTAAGCAGATGTTTTCTTCAGCGACCTTTGCTATGCGTTCGCTGAACTATCTTTGTCACTTCACCAGACTCCAAAGGGATATCCTTAAGGAGCTAGGTGAAGTTGTGCAGGATCCTACAGCTGCTGGGGCTCAGGAAAAAATTGCTTCGCAGCTAGGAACCCTTAACTCCATTGCAAACTCCTCCATGCGGCTTATATCATATGCTGCTGACGGAGCGAGTAGGGCCGCAGGTACAGGTGTGGCTCTTAGACGCCAAGACTGGATGCGACTATGTAATTTTGCAGATCCCTTTAAGGCGTCCTTCACAAACTCTCCCTTTGATGGGTCAGCTTTGTTTGGCCCTCAAGTGAAGGAAACGTTGACCAGGTGTGAGCAGGACGGCAAAACTCTTTCTGCCGTAGGAGTCCGTTTTTCCACCCCTTCTAGACCTTATCCCAAAGGACAGAAGGGTGGCAAAATGTGGTTCCATAAATCCCAAGGAGTCACGCCCGGATTCACGTGGTCAGTTTACCCCTAGAGGCAGAGGGATAACAACAACAGACGCTCTAGAGGCAGAGGGGGTCCACAAAACCAGGGAAATAGGGAGTCTCTCTCTGACAAGCCCTTTCAGCATCCCTGAGATGTTGCCCGACTGTCCCTCCTTGGAGGCAGTTGGGGGAAGACTATCACTGTACCCAGAAGCCTGGCGTTTTCTCACTCAAGACAGATGGGTACAGTCGATCATATCCGAGGGTTACATAATTCCTTTCGAGGAAAGTCCTTTCTATCCCTCAAATTCCCTCCCAGACGTACCACCCGGTCTAAGGGAAATTGCAGAGTTGGAAGTCTCAAAACTACTGCAAAAAAGAGCCATTCAGCCAGTTGCAACAGACCATTCAGAGCCCGGAATCTACTCAAGGTTCTTTTTGGTCCCCAAAAAGACGGGAGACTGGAGACCAATATTGGATCTCAGCAGACTCAACAAGTCCGTGAGGAAGACAAGATACGGAATGGTCACTCTTCAGTCGATTCTACCCTTCTTACAGAAGGACAACTGGATGTGCTCAATAGATCTTCAGGATGCGTACTATCACATAAAAATTCACAGACGCTCCAGGAGATTTCTCCGCTTTCGGCTGGGGTCCAGTCATTTCCAGTTCAGAGCCCTGCCCTTTGGTCTCACCACAGCCGCCAGGGTGTTCACCAAATGCATGGCAGTGGTCACGGCTCACCTGAGACGTCAAGGATTCCAGGTGTTTCCGTATCTCGACGACTGGCTCCTGTCAGCTACCACCAGGCATCAGCTTGTTCAAGCCAGGGATTACACAATAAATCTTTGTTCTCATTTGGGCATCTCGATCAACTTCGAAAAGTCATCCTTATTGCCCTGCCAGTCTATTACTTTCATAGGCGCAAATTTAAACACTGTTCGGATGTCAGCTACCCTTACAGACCAAAGAGTTTCAGACATTCAAAGTCATGTCAGGATCATTCTAACCAACAAGAAGGTACAGGCCAAAATGGTTCTAAAAGTATTAGGTCTCATGGCTGCGGCCATTACTCTTCTTCCCCTGGCTCGCTTCTACATGCGCCTTCTTCAGTGGATGTTGTTCACTCAGTGGTCTTACCACAACTTCCAATGCGTCACCACATTCTGGTGACACAGATTTGCAAAAATCATCTTGCTTGGTGGATCACTTCTCCCCAGATTCACCAAGGCAGACACTTTGTACCCCCATCCCCGGTAGCCACCGTCACCACGGATGCCTCCCTGATCGGGTGGGGGGGGCATTATCAGGACAGGATGGTTCATGGGACGTGGCAACCGTTCGAGTACCACCTGCACATAAATGTCCTAGAGATGAGAGCAGTGCTTTTAACGCTGCAAGCCCTCAACGACTCTCTTCCTGTAGGGACAATTGCAGTCCACACAGACAACATGTCTGTAGTTTGGTATATCAACAAACAGGGCGGAACCAAGTCCTACCCCTTGTGTCGAGAAGCGCTCAGACTGTGGCAATGGGCGATCTCCTCTCATCGGTTTCTGGTAGCAACGCACATCCCTGGGAAAACCAACATTTTAGCGGACAGATTGAGCAGAGCTATTCTCATGCCTCACGAGTGGTCTCTCAAGCAATCCATAGTGGAGGAGATTTTTCTGGAATGGGGTCGCCCATGTTGCGATCTTTTTGCTACTCCCCAAACAGCAAATGCCCAGACTTCCTCTCTCTCTTCCCTCTGTCAGGCCATCCCCCAGAGACGCTCTAACCCAGGATTGGCCCCAGGGACTTCTTTATGCCTTTCCTCCTTTTCCTCTAATCCCTCAGGTTATCCAGAAAGCTACCATTTTGAGAGCCAAAATGATTCTCATTGCTCCTTATTGGCCTCGACAAATTTGGTTCCGTTCCTCCATCGTCACCTTTTGGTGCAGCCATGGCATCTGGACCCAGTGCCAGATCTTCTGGTTCACCAATCCGGTCAGCTGCACCGGTCTATCCCTTCTCTCAACCTCTCAGCATGGTTGCTCCACTTCCTTCCTTAGCCAGGCTTCCTTTGATCTCTAACCCTGTTAGAGACATCATAGTAGCTTCCTTAAAATCCTCTACCAGGAGGATTTATACAAGCAAATGGAAGCGTTTCTCTTATTGGGCTAAAGCCAAGAATATCGATCCCTTCACTGCCCCAGTTCAGGCAGTTTTGGACTTCTTAGCGGAGATTTTTCATGCAGGCTCCTCTTCTTCCACAGTTAGAGTTCAACTGGCTGCTATCTCGAACTTTCATGTCGGGATCGCAGATCACAATATCATGTCCCATAGGCTTTGTAAAGCCTTCTTGAAAGGAATTTTCCTGCTAAAGCCTCCAATCAGGAATCCTCCTCCTCAATGGGATCTAAATTTAGTGCTGACATCCTTGATTCTTCCCCCCTTCGAGCCAGCTGTTTCCTGCTCCCTAAAATTTCTTTCTTGGAAAACTTTATTCCTAGTAGCTATTACATCGGCCAGGAGGGTGTCTGAACTTCAAGCTCTTTCGGTTCGACCCCCCTACTTGGTCTTCCACAAGGACAGAGTATCATTGAGAACTAATCCGACCTTTTTGCCTAAGGTCGCCTCAAAGGCTAATTTGAATCAGTCCATTGAACTCCCTGTATTTTTTCCAAACTATTCAAACAGATCGGAACAAAAATTACATTATCTTGATGTCCACCGCCAACTCAGATATTATTTGGACAGAACTAAACAATTCAGGAAATCCGATCAGCTCTTTGTTTCCTATGCAGATAACAGGAAAGGCCTTCCTGTTTCTAAAGTGACCTTATCTAGATGGCTGTCTTCTGTCATCTCTGAAATTTATCTGCTCAGGGGAAAACAGCTGTGCTCAAAACCTAAAGCACATTCAACTAGGAGCTTAGCTACTTCTACAGCCTTTCAAGCTAGACTTCCTTTAGACACTATTTGTGCAGCGGCCACTTGGGCCACTCCTCATACTTTTGTTTCCCATTACAAATTGGACTTGGCCTCCAGGGACAGAGCCAGTTTTGGCTCTACAGTCCTCAAGAGTCTGTTCCATTGAGCCACCCAGGATAGAGGTGCTAGGGACGCGGTCCCATCAAGCAAGAATGAAGGCGAGATTGACAACTTAACATTAAGAAGTTATGTATCTACCATAACGTTCCATATTAGTTGTCTTCTCTCGCCTTCTTTCTTGCGACCCTCCCTCCTTCCCCTAGGCCTGGACAGACCTTTCTACAAGAGATTGTTATGCTGAAGACCATTCAGAACTGGTCCTTCTTTCTTCCTGTAGGCTTTCTTTCTTCCTTTGGGAAGTATTTATGCTTGGTGCTATTGCCCTTTGTCATCAAACGAGATCTGGGTACTTACCGCCTTGCATCATGGGATATGGGGCTGCCTCGAGCTGGTAAAAGTGACTCTCGAGCTTAGCAAGTGCCGAGTCGGGGCCGAGGATCGGCTCCGAACCCATCAAGCAAGAAAGAAGGCGAGAGAAGACAACTAACATGGAACGTTATGGTAGGTACATAACTTCTTATTATCAACCATGGGATGGGTAAGGCTAGCATCAGTAGGATAAGTTAATTCAAGCACCAGCAGGGAAAATGATCAGGCTTAAAAAGACCTCCAAAGGCAGTTAGCCTAGTACTTGCCTATGAACCAATAAACAAGTACATAAAAAACCCCATTAACATACAAGCTTTTGTAAAAGATATGCATTATGTTCTGAAGTAAAACAGAAATTTAGCTAGCGATGCACTTTGTTTACTAGTAGACTGCATCATGGATTCAACCTTGTTAAATTATGTACCAAGTCTTCCTAGCCGAAAAGCTGTACTGCAACTAGTAGAAGAGTTTGTACAAAAACTGCTAATGTGGAGAAGTTTCCTAATTATACTTTAAAAAAAATGTTGATTTGAGTAAATTCCCTTTAAAAAAAATGGCACATTCCTTGAAAAAAAGGATTACTGATGCTACCTCAGATAACACAGTACTCGTGTTTAGCACTGTAAACAATTTGTATGACTTAAGCAGGGCAACACTATGGTTAATGGATGGGACATATTTTCTACAAAGGAATTATTTGTAGACAGCTTTACTGCATTCATGGGTTAGTAAAGTATGGAGCGTAAAGTAAATCTGTACCTCTTCTGTTTTGCTTGATGTCAGTCTTTCAAATCATATAATCTAATGTGGCATTACATTTTTCATTTGCTATCAGAAAATGACTTTGATACAAATGTAAAGTATATATTTATCTGCTTTTACTGTGTTTGTGTTTTTTCCTACTTTATTTTGCTTTTGCGTCATCTTAAAAGTACTCAATTGTATTTATTACTGCTTGGTGTAACTCATTCTAAGCCTTTTAGTTTAAGCACCTGGGCTTCAGACCAGTTTTACATTACACTGTAGTGGCAGAACAGGTAGCTTACATCCTTCTAAGTTGGGAACTGCTGATTGAGGACTCAGTGTCTGTTATTCTAAAAGTGTATTAATTCTGGTTTAAGCACTTGGGCTTGAGGCCAGTTATTTTACATTAAGAGGGTTCGTGTTCTGCACTCTTGTGGGAGGAGAGGCTGGACTCTGTCCTTCTGAGCTGGGAATTTCTGGTTAAAGGCTTATAGTGCCTGCATATTCTAACTGTTTCTTACTGAAATTGGTACACCTTGTTTGCTGTAGAAAAGACTAGATCCAGGCCTGCTGAATTTAGCTTTGTTTGTATGCTTGTTGTTTATTTCCCTGAAACGCTAATTCCACCTAAAACGCAGCCTTTTAGCACTTCTGTGGATCCCTAGTGATATCTGCATTGCTTACTGTACTTATTTCCTTGTTTCACTTGAAAGAAAGTTACTGTTTGTCGTTTTTGCATTTGAGTTACCTGTAACACATTGCATTTAAGTTACCTGGCACTTGCTCACTAAAGCAATTATATAAGGCAGCTCTAAAAAATTAAAAGCACTACACCCTCACAAACTCCCCTTGAGTACCTTGTTCCTCACAAACTCCCCTTGAGTACCTTGTTCCCCATTGGCCCTTTTTTTCAATTATAAAGGAATTCCCAATACTATTCTAGCATGTCCAAAGGTCAGTTGTCAATCTCCTCTCTGGTCCAGCTGGTGAATCTGGGAATCTTGAGGCAGTGTTACAACTGCCTCATGTACACAGACAACCCTCTCCTCCTCCCAACAAATTCCAACACATGAGAGATGCAACAACAGTTCTGAATTGTCTATGCATGAATCAGATGTCACAAAAGAAAAGAGTAGGATCCATAGTTACAGTACAGCTACAGCAAACCACTGGTCGTGTGTCATTCACCCCATACGTACACATTAGCTTAGGCCCTGAACTCAAAGTATGACCGATCTGAAACCTGCATACTTCTACAGTTAAAATTAACTAACATCGTATTCAGAATACAGCATTCCATATAAATCATTTGTTCTCTTCTCTTAAAGAAGTTTATCCACAACATTGAAATGTAACCTACATGTCCAGTACACTCTGGTTTAAAATGTGAATCTGTAGAGTGTAAACTGAACTCTATACAGGAGCATCATCCCAGTCTGAAAGTCTGAGATCTCCATGCAGTTAGTAAAAGCCCAATGTATACTGACTGCCTCATGTCATCTGAGTACAAATATAACTATTTCCATCACATGGAACAGACAGTTCTACCCTGCCCACCAGCCAAGGCTGGCCATATGGTTGACCACACTGCTCCACTTCTAGTACTTCCACTGTGGCAGGTATTCTTTTCATAAGTGGTGACATGGCACAGTCACATTTTTTTTTTTTTAGCATCGTGAATTTAGATTTGGGTTGAACTTCCAGTACTCTTTTTACTTTCTTAAGCTGAAATGTGCGTGGCATGCTTCAAATTTTTTTCTTGGTTCAATCGAGACAGCCGCTATACTGAACTTTTCACTTATGAACTTTGGAATCTGCATCTGAAATGCATAATGCTATAGTTATGTTTAACCCTTGATTACAGAGTGCAGTCCAATACACACAGTACCACTGGCACTTACTACTATTTAACTCGCACAAAGAAACATTAGAGTTTTAAACATGCAGAGGCACAACAAATAATACACACAGGAGCTGCAGACGGCGTAACAACATAATATTACAAGCATAAACGTAACCAGGGCACAGTGTGAGTTCTACTTTTACACAGTACCACTTACTACTAGTTAACTTGCAGTGTCACACAAACATTAGCGTTTTAAACATGCACAGGCAGAACAAATAAAAAAAATACACACGTGAGCAGCTCACCTCAGAGTAACAACATTATGAACAAAAAATGTAACCAGGGCACAATGTGTGAGCTCTTTTGTTCAATAACTCTCTGGAAATAAGTAAGTAGTTATAATTGGGCTTTCATACAAATGTACGTTTACATTTTAATAAAGCTACAATCCCTTGTTTTAGGCTGCGGTGCATTTTGCATGCAAGTAAGAGGAGAAGTTGCACTAGCCAGAGTGTTACAACTGTTAACCTGCCGCCTTTTTTTTCATCTACTTAACGCTAACTTACCTTATTGTTCCTGTAGTGCCCTGTCATAACTGATATGGTGTTACTGTTGTAATTTGCCGCAACTTAAGTCACTTGTGGGTCTGCAGCTTCAAATAACTGAACTCTTTTTTTTTTTTTTTATCTTCCACATCCCGCCAAATCTTCAAGTCCAACAGGCAGTCCGGCACTACCTCATTAAGCTGATGTTATCACACACACTCCTGTACATTGATCACATTGTGGAATAGGGTGGCGATGCGTGATGTCAGCTATAATTTAAAATTGTAAAATATTAAAAAAAAGAAATTGTGAATTGGAGAGGCCACTTGGAAATTTGTGGCACCCCATTATTTTGCCCTCAAAACCTGTAAGTACCGAGGAATTTGGTACGGTTGAGAGGTATGCCCCTTGGTGGTGGTTTTGCTGCAAGCTTCTGCCAACACTCAGCTCACAAGATTGGTAAGGCCAACTCCTGCAGGACCGTCTGTTAGTCGTATCCTGGTTTTCTAGGTCGTAGTTGGGCATAAAACCTTTACACCACTGAGCTGCATTTTTATACCTGCACATGGCCATAATGTGAACTGTTACACTGATGTATTTTTATCAACCATCATACCTTCTGCAATACAGTTTGTGCCCCATTCAGTGACATAAAAATAAGTAGATTTGTTTTATTCAGTTAGAATGGCATTGCTTTAAGTCACTGGCTTTTTTGGCTGACTCTTGAAACAGTGCTTTTGTTGCCGTATCACCAGAATGTTATTTGTGGAAGCTGTAGACTTCTGAAAAGCCTCTTTAAACCTTCTTCCTTAGAGTGGATAAGCAACAAGGTCCTGTTAAGAATTTAGAGTTGCAGTACCTAGTGAGTTTCTGTACCTTCCTTCACGCTGTTACTCAGGTGTACAGCTCTGCTCCTTAATCTATGACTGACAGCTGTCATTTTGTTTAATTTGTAAAAGAAATCAAAGCCTCTTGTAGTATTTCATACAGTCTTCAATCTTCGACAGTAGTGTAGTTAAAAATTAAACCCTACTTAGCTAGTTCCCTGTTATTCATATTAACTTTACCCATCATGTTTGCTTTCTTGTCACTTCACTGACAGTAAGGCGGTCTCAGTTGGAAAACTATGGTCAGTGCTTGACAGTGAAAACTATAAAAATTATGTTGTGCACTTGTGTCATGTAGGTTGAGACGCTCCTTGCTGAAAGGATTCCGTATTTGAATAGTGGAAAATAGATGTTGGGACTTTTATAGTCTGTGGAAGGGAAATGGAACTGAAGAAATTGAAAGCTGCTGAATGTTTTTTGTTGGCATAAAACAATATATAGATGGGATTATAAGAAGAACATTAACCCCAGGACAATGGCAACTACATTAAGGAGTAGTGTTGTCCTTTATTGTGAAAAAAAGCATCAGATTCGACATGGCAATGTTTCTGCAGAGAGCTGATTTAACATTAAAGATCAAACTGCAGAAAACGTTTCTTAATCTTCTGGAAGCTCTACATTAGTCTGCTTCACAGAAACAGTTTTACAGAAAATGCAGCTCAGGATTATCATTCAAAAAAGTACAAATGTTCGTCATACTGATTACTGCTGCAGTAGCCTTAGCTGCATGGGTTATATCCTGCCAAGAGTATAACAGCCAGCCAGCTTCCAAAACTTCAGACTGCCTTCCACGCATCCACACTATCAGGCAACTCCAACTGAACTGACTAAAACACAAGTTTGGGCACAAAACCCTTCAGAACTTTCCTACTGCCAAAGAGTATACTTCTCCGAGGCTTTTGAGGATTGATGGTTGACTTGTTCTTTCGTTTGTTGGGCAGATAAGTTCCCTTTGAGGAAAATGTTTCCATTTTCTTATGTTTACTAATGCTTGATTACTTTCCTCTTCAGAAAAGTTATAAAGCTGGGAGTACTGTGTTTTTATGGACTATCTCGAGAAAGTAACATACCTTTAACTGGAGCATTGTTCTTCTCTGTCAGTTTAAAAGCAGTGTAAACTGAAAACATGTTTTCTGTGTAGAAACAGTGTTTTTTTTTCATTGTGGAGCTGCTATAGTGTGGAAGTGCAATTTACTGTTTGTTTTTCTTTCTTTTTTTTATCCAAAAAGTGTCTCTTGTGGTCTGGTAGTTTTACTGGTTCATGCTGCTTGTCTTCCCTGGAAAAGATGCACCAGTTTTGGCTTGACATACGACAGATTGTCTGTCCCACAGTTGTTGCTTCTTCAGCCACAGAAAGAAAAATGCTAAGCAACTGTCTTACCGCAACAGCAGGCTAACAATTTGCTTAAGTTTTAGGTGGGTGACTTTGTCGTGGCCATTTGTTGTACCTTAAACCACTCATCTTTTACCCTAGATCCCTGTGGTGCAACACCGACAGCCACTATGGACCAGGGGTTAGCCACTTCCTCTGCTGCTGTTGGGAGACCCCTCCATGGGCAAGGAAGAGCCACTCTTTGTTGTTCCTGAGAGAGGGAACTTGGAAGGTTTCTCTGTTGTGTCAGAATGCTCTGCTAGTCCCTGGTGAAGCAGCAGTTGTAATTAGTAACACAGATGACCCCATTCTTTTTGTTGTTTAAAAGAAACAAACTAAGCATCTATCTACTCCTCAAATTTCTTTGGATAGGAGTGGTTTACTGGGACTGGCTCAGCAGGCTATTAATCCTTCTTTTAAAGTAGTTTATGTAAAAGGAGTGTCTCATATCCTGAAAAGATTCAAAATGCTAAATCTGAACAGGAAAATGCAGGGATGGATTCATAGATTTGTCCTCCGATGTCTGATTCAGACTTAGAGCAGAGCTCATTTTCTGATTGTCCCTATGTGTGTGTCTCTTTCTCTGAGACTATTGCTAGAATGTGACAGTATTTTCACTGGGAGAACACACTGAGGTTTTTCTGTCCTCAGAATATACTGTGAGTTGTTACAGAAGGAATTTATGGACCGTACATCCATTCCCCCCTATCCTTTCTGCTTTAGAGGATATTTGTCTTACTGCCTGCAATTTTCCTAATGGTCAGCCAGCTGTACCTAAAAAGGCAAATAAGATGTATAAAGTTCCTAGTCTTTTAATATTTTATACACTATTCCCAAACCTGAGTTAGCATATATAACCCTAGTTGACTCAACTGCTGCTAAGCACTTAATTTCAGTCCTAGTCTTTCTAATAAGGATGAGAAATTGTTGATAGGTATGGGGAAAAGTGTATACTTCTGGAACTTTAATTTACAGAATTTTAAACGGTCAGGCTCATATGTTAAGGTTTGCTTTGACATACTGAGAAAGTATGAGGAATGTTTTATGTATACTTTCTTCTTGTGAAGAAAAAGATGTTTTAAATAACTGTTTCTTCTATTGCACAGGTCACTACTCCTTGTTTGCAGTGTGTGTATGACTATGTTGATACTTTTTCCAGGCCTATGACCACTGTTACCATTTTAAGGAGGTTTGCTTAGCTGCATTCCAGAACCTCCCAGATTATGTAAAAATGGAAATTTTAAATTCCCTCTTGTATAGAGATTTATTGTCTGGCCCCTCTGCTGCAGTGATGAAAGAGGCAAGCTGATCCAGGGGAATCTCTAAGACTTTAGTTTCCAAATTATCCAAGGGATTTTCTTTCTCTTCAGTTTTGCAAAAAAAAACTCAACTGATCAGACAAATGTTCTAAAAATCATTCATCAGGGTTACAGATGGCAGTGGAAGGAAATTCCTCATTTTCGGTGGGGAGGGGGGTAATTTCCTCAACCTGCAGATTAAACACTAATTTCTACCTGTTTTTATCACATGCTGTCCCAAGGAGTGATAGAACCAATTCCTCCTTCCCTGGTGGGGAATAAGTTTTATTCAAGGATGTTCTTAGTGCCAAGTAAAGAAAATGTTTGTAGACCATTCCTGGATCCAGTCCTGGATCTTTCTTTCTTTCCTAAACCTGTTTGTGTTAGTGCCCAAAATCAAAACAGTGTCACTTCACAACCTGTTGTCTCTTCTTCCTCTTTCATGTTTCCTGGTAAAACTAGGCTTAAAAGATGCTTATCACGTCCCAGTTCATCCAGACTTTGTTTCTTAAGGTTTTGTGCGTCAAAAGTGTTCACAAAGTGTCAAGCTCCAATTATAGGTCAATGAAGGCTGCATGGTAGCCACATTTCCATATTTAGATTTTCGTTGCTCATCTTTGCAGAGTTTTTTTTTATATCCAGAATATCTCTTGGGTGATGGAGATCACTTGCACAAGTCAGGATTCCAAGAGAACATTCAAAAGTCTTTCTTGACTCCCAAACACAGGATTGTGTACCTGGGATGTCAGCTAGATACCTCAGTTCAGAGAGTTTTTCTTCCACAGGAAAACATAAAGCTTTATTTAGATCTATTTGTAAGATTTCCACTCAGGCTTCAGTCACTGCGAGGGATTACGTAAGTATTTTTAGTCTCATGGCATTTGAGTCTTCTTGATACCTCTGGCAAGACTCTCTTTTTAATTTCTCCAAGTCTTGGGTTTCTAATACCATATCAGGAATGGACCCCATTCCTAAGTCAAAGTATGATTAAAGTTCATGAAATTAGTATTGTTTCAATCTTTGATGTTAGCCAGAAGTGCTGTTTGGAGTACCCACAAAGTGAGTGCAATTCATACGAAGTTATATGTCTCTGCAACATATCTAAGTATGATTGTAAATTCTTTTTTTGTAAGACCCATTCATGCTACTGTTGGAACAGAGTATCCTTCTCCCACATTGCCCTCATTTCTGCCCACATATCCTGATATTTTATGGTTTTGTATCTCTCAGTACATAAAGCACTGTAGTCACTGGGTGTAGCAATTTCAATGATCATGGTAATTTTGTCTTTTTTTCATGCGTTACTATATCTGTTTTTCCTCACTTATTTTTTTAACTTTTGGTAATGGGTGATCCCATGTGATAATAAACTACATTATTTTCTGTAATGCTTTGTGGCTCATGTTTCCAGTGTTTTTAGCTCCTTCAGTATTATAATGTTCTTACAATCCCCAATGCACCAGTCTTGTCACATTATTATGCCTTACACTAATGGCAGAAGGACAGTATACTGAATCACAGCCAGCAGCAAGATGGGCAACTGTTTCTAATCCTGATTTACAAAGCCCACGAGGTTGTTCCAAGAGTTTTTTTTATACTTGACTCTATATTTATACGTTTTCCACATTCCTTGCCTTCTGTTCTGATCCTTCACCTTATACTCTTTCATTTTTTTTTGGCACATTCATTTGCTGCCTGTTTTTGTATCTATTTCTGGTTTAATTTCCATTCCTTCTTGACACCGATATGCTTCTGCTAACCTAAGCAGGGAAGTCATCTTAGACTTGTTCTCCTCATGTTTTAAAACTTTCACTAAGTTTGGATCTTTTGAGGTCAGCAGATATGTATGCAGTTCTGCGATTGCAGATCTATACATGTAATGAAGTTTGAAGAGGCCCATACCTCCTCCAGAATGGGGAATATATAGTCTTGGTATACACTGATTTTTATAAATCAGTTGATAAGCATGAAACATCCTTCTTGTTTTCCTGTCCTACCGATCCAGCACCTTTTGGGTCCAGTCAATCACTCCAAAACTGTAAGTTAGGACAGGAAGAGTAAATTGGTTTATAGCTCAACCTGCAAATGTCAACGTTGTTTTCAGTATTAATTTCAGTCTTCTAAGATATTCCTTAGTAAATTTTATTTGCATTTGTTCATGTTTTATTGTTGAGCCTTCATTAGTTCCCATATTTTTATGCACTCCCTCTTGCACAAGTTCTTTTATATCACATTCCTTTCCTAAACTGATGTTTTCTTGGTGCTGCAGCTTTCCTACTTTAAAGGTTGCTGTTTTGCATTTGTCAAGACCAAATGACATTCTTACATCATCTGAAAAAGTTTTGACCACTTGCAGTTGTGCTTTTAGTTCCTAATCTGATGAATTATACAGTTTTAAATCATCTACAAAAAGAAAAGTCTTTACACTTTGTTGTTTTCTGTGAGCCAGTTGTAGCCATGACCTAGTCTAAGTAGACAGCTTAATTGGTTAAGGGCAAGATAAAAGAGCAGAGTTGACAGTGTGTCCCCCTGAAATATCCCCCTTTGAGTTATTATTCCTGGAGTAATAATTTATCCTTTATCGTGGCTTAACTGCAGAGTGGTTTGCCACTCTTTCATGGTCCCTGTAATGTAATTCATCAGTGTAGGGGTGTATCTTATACATTTTTAAGCACTCTTTTATCCATGTATGTGGAATACTGCGAAATGCTTTTTTTTTTTTTCTTTAAATGGTTCTCCAGTATGGCTTTATTTAATGACATGATACTTTGCTCCATATAACTTTTTTTCTTACCCTTTTGTTCTATTGTCATGGTTGAGTTTTCTTCTAAATGACTATAAACTCTGTCTGCGTCAATTCCACTGTGTAGTTTATATGTCGTCAGAGGGTAAGCTGTTGGTGTATAGTTTTTAGGATAGCTTGCAGTTCCACTCTTAAGTAGGAGTATTGTTTTTCCTGTTGTTAATCAGGTTGGTGTCTGTTTGGTGTGCGCATATAAACAGTTCTGATTCATGGCTAAATCTTCATGTAAAGATGTTAATTCTTTTTAGCCAGAAGATACGGCTTCTGGGACGGGTTTTCCAGTTAGGAGGTTTAATCAGTCTCTCTGGCCATTGCTTCATCCCTTCATATCCTGTACATTTAAACTTCTTATTCTTTCTTTTACTAATTCTATTCATTTAGCACAGGATCTTCATGGGTATTTCTCCAAAATGTATCAATTTCTTCTTTTTTGGTCGTGGTTCAATTCCTTTTGCCTTGTTTCCCAATTCTCTCTCAAACCTTTTTGGGCCATCAATAAATTGGTTATTTTGTATTTTTCCTTTATATTTATCTGCATATCTTTTAAGTTTTTCTCCCTGTGCTATTTTAGTTTATTATTTGTGATGGTGCATAATAGATCTTTTGTGAAACTGCATTTTTATCATGTCCATCTTTGAATATTTTTTTTTAATCTTTTCCCTCTTCTATACTCTTCTAACAGTGATACTCCTCGTCTTAATTGCTTTATAATTTTCTCTTCAGTACTTCCATGGTGGCATTTGATTTCTCCCCCTACTTTCCATACTCCCCTGTGTTTTTGTGGTAAGACTTTAACTGTTTTTAATTTAGCTGCATAGTAATATAACCTGTTTACTTCTGTTATATTGCTTGAATCTGTATGAACAGTCCTAATTGCTGTGATCGTTTGTTTTATTAACTTCTAACTTTTTGAGGTTTTATTGACTTTCTGTAGTCTCTTTCTTCCATTGATCTTAATATGTCTCTCTATTAAATCAAGCAACTCTTCTTAGATCATTTTCTTCTAAACTGAGGGTACAGTCTTTGTTCATTTCCTGCAGGCATTCTATAGAAAGTTCCAGAGCATCTTCCTGTGTCACATTCTCTTCATTTTCATCCTGTGTCATCCATTATTCTTCAATATGGGGACTTGGCTGTAAATACAGCATTGACTGCATCATAGTTGCCACAGCTTCCTGATGTTCTTCGTGTTTCACTGTTGCAGTCATCACATTTGGGTTATCCCTGCCAGGGTAGCCCTCGGCTGGCCCGAATACCAGAGACTTAACATTTCTGCATCAGTTGCTTTTGCTTGAAGACTGACATCAGGTCATCAGTAGTATAAAGTAAGGCAGCAGACACCATTACATCAGTCTTTCTTGCTGTGGAGCTTGAAGCAGTTTGCACGAGTGTCTGTCAGCAACTACCTGAGTTTTTAGTCTACTGAATTGAAGTTGAAGTCTTCTAAACCTAAATACCCCTTTGGGGATCCTTTTTTCTTGCACTAACCGATGTCAGAAAAAGTTAATAATTGTCTCACCTGTGGAAAGCACATACCACACCGAGACTTCCACTCTTATTGCGTAACTTGTTTTGGTCCAGACCACGACGTCCCCCGTTGCCACTTCTCTGCTTTAACGCCAGAACTATCTGTTGTTGGGCCCTTGTAGCCAGATATTTCCGCTTACAGTTCTCAAATTCTGATATGACTTCAGTAAGCTATCTGACAGATCGTCCAAAAAATGTAAAGATAGAGAGAGACTGCACAGGTTCAAACCTACCGACGATGCTTCCGTTAAACTAGTCAGTTCTCCGGTCCTTAGTGAGGCCATTTCACAGCCCCTGATGCCCGCTTCAGTTGATTTACAGGCTGCTACTGAGACCCTTTCGGAGTCTTGTATGCCGCAAAACTCTTCGGGTAAGGATCCTGAGGTCGTTTCTACCTTGGATGGGTCTGGAGCTGCTGAGCAGCCACCTACTTCCGAGGAAGTCTTTCGCATTACTGAATCTCGACACAGACGTCTTTCGCGGCTACTGTTCTTTCAAAAAATGAGTTTCTTAGGCCCAGGGTACAAACTGCACCCAAGAAACTGACGACCCACTCTCAGGTGCCTGCTTCCTTGCCTCTGTCTCAAATGTTTAAAATGGTGCAGCCTTTCGTGCAGGTTTCGATAAACCCTTATCGTGCTTATCAGGGGAAGCCAAGCTACCCCCTCCAAAAAGAAGAGAGGTCTGTCCTCTGTAGTTTTGTCTGAATAAGAGTCAGATGAATCTGATGCATCTGAGTATGAAGACGTGCAACCCCTCTCCACTTATGAGGATTCTGATGCAGAATCTGATGCAGAGGATTCCATTCCTTCAGCCTGTCCCTCAGAAGATTTTTTCCTTTGGGGGAACCCTGCATACTTTAAGGGAGCGTTCCCAATGGGAGATTTAGGACTACCCTCAGTCTAAAAAGAGACCCTGGGAATTCTTAAATCTTCCACAACACAGACCCTTGGCCATCCCCCCAGTCCCGGATGTTGTGGAGGATGTTTTCCACAAATCCAGCTTGACTCCTGATACCCTACCTCCTGCTACCAGAAAAACAGACAGGTACTATAGAGTCCCTGACTCACACAAATATCTTTTCAAAAAATCCAACAGCTGACACTGAGGTCATTTCTCAAGGGCCAAAAGGGATTAAAGCAACCTCTGCTAAGAATCCCACCCCCTCAGACGGGGATTCCCGAGCTTTGGACAGATGGGGTAAAAAAGTATACACCTCAGCTACTCTTGCTATCCGGGCACTAAATTTTCAGTTCCATATGCTGAAATTCAGCAACATACCTTGAAACTCCTTAAACAAAAAATGCCTTTCCTTACTGCTTGGGCCGAATCTAAAGATTTGCAAGAGTTAATCCATTCAGCAAGTTAAGTAACTAAACACACCTTGCACTGTGCTTTGACTCCCTAGACGCTTCTTGCAGGGCAGCAGTCACTGGTTCTGTCATTAGAAGGCATGTGTGGCCTAAAGAAAACCCCTGCCAGATCATGTCAGATCTAAATTGTTGGATGCCCCCTTGCACAAAGATAAGTTGGCACTAAGGCAGAAGAGGGCTTAAAGATGGAAGTAAAAGCAAAATCTTTGCAGACAGTAAAGGATTTCTTGCAGGTCCAGCCACCTAGGTTTAGCAAGCATTGTCCACTCGTCCTTTTATGCTCCTATTAAGTAGGCCCAGTCTAGGCCCCATGGAAACAGACCACCCCCCCAAACAGCAGCCCCAGGGAATGCAGAGATCTAAGCAGTGGACTACCTCCACTTCATATCCAGGGAGTTCTAAGCCACCCCCTTATGGTAAGAACTCACAATGACTCCTCTCCACTACCCCCACCCTCTGCCCACCTTCACCTACCCCTAGGAAGAAAACTTTTCTTTTACTCAAGCACCTGGGTCACCATTACCAAGGACCAATGGGTTCTAAACATCGTGTCTCAGGGATACAAAATTTCCTTCCAACCCCAAAAGGGTTCCCAGAGCTAACACGGAATCAGTGGGCAGAGGCACAAAAGGAAATTCTTTCCCTGCGGTCTGAGGGCAGTAGAGCATGTTCCTGCAGAACTAATAGGCCAGGGCTTCTACTCCAGTTTTTTTTGTGGTGCTCAGAAAACAGGGCACATGGCACCCCATCCTCAATCTATCCATTCTAAACACCTTCCTGGTGATCCCAAAATTCAAAATGCTCACCCTCCAGCAGCTGCTACCCATGCTCTCCAAGGACACTTAGCTAGCCACCTTGATCTAAAAGAGGCCTACCTCCACATTCTTATCAGGGAATCATGCAGGAAATTTCTCCACTTCAGGGCAGGATCTCAACGCTTTCAGTTCTCTGTGCTTCTGTTTGGCTTGTCTACTGCTCCCAGAGTTTTCACAAAATGTCTGGCTCTGGCCATTACCTTTTGCAGACAAAGAAATATTCAAATTTACCCACACTTGGATGACTGCCTTATTCAGGCAGACAGCCAGGAAAAGCTGCACAAGTGCCTGGCCTTTGTAAAGACCCTACTAACCTCCCTAGGGTACACAATCAATGAAAAGAAGTCCAAACAGGTGCCCAGCCATAGGAGTATCTTCCTGGGATTAAGTCTGGGCACAGCATCCCCAGATGGCTTACCTTACACCAGAGAAACAAACTTTCCTGACAGCCTACTTCTCTCAAATAGCCACCAGGCCCCAGCTATCTGCAAGGAAGATCCTGCAAGCTCTGGGGTTCATGGCATCTTGTATACTCCTCATTCCATATGCCAGACTGCATATGAGGAAACTTCAATGGTACCTAAAGAGACTTTGGTGTCAACACTCTCAAGACCTGGAAACTATCCTATCTATAATTCCTTGCCTCAGAAGAGATTTCCTTTGCTGGGCAACAGCATGGTCCTACAACAAGGGACTGCCTTTCTCTCCACCCCCCGATGCCCAGACCCTCACCACAGATGCATCAAATTACGCTTGGGAGGCACACCTGGACCGCCGTAATACAGGGCCAGTGGAGCCCACAGCAAATCCCTCTCTACTTAAGTCAAAAACATGATGGCTGTGTAGCACGCCTTGATAGCTTTCAAACTCCTTCTATCTCCAGGGGTTCTCCTGATTAAAACAGATAACATCACTGTGAATGTGGTACATGAACAAACAGGGAGAGACTCACTCCTACGCTCTATGCAGGCTGGCCATGACCCTTTGGTACACAGCCTCTTCCATGCAGCTACACCTGTTAGCACAATTCCTGCCAGGCTCTCTCAACTCTCTGGCAGACCAATTAAGCAGAAATCTGCTGGACCCACACAAGTGGCAACTCAACAGACATATACCTTCACCCTAATAACACAGAAATGGGGAACTCCGAAAGTCGACATCTTTGCCTCCCACATCAACAGTCAGCTCAGCCAATTCTGCACCAGGGAGCATCATTGCATGGCTTGAAAAGTGGATGCCCTGTCCTTCCTCTGGGTCAGTTTATTGGTCTATGCCTTTCCTTCCCTACCTCTCATCCCCAGGGTACTGCTCAAAATAAGGGAGGAAAAACCAAGGACCATTCATGTAGCTCCAGACTGGCCCTGACAACACTGGTATCCCTTGCTGCGCAGCCTGTCCTTGCTGCCTCCATGGCATCTTCATCAGATCCCAAACCTCCTGACCCAGTGGGAAGGGGAATTTGTGCATCCCCAATTGCAGACACTCAATTTGGCAGCTTGGTTTATTCCCCAACACCAAATCAATCTGCCATCCTCAGCAAACAGGTTCTGGATGTTCTCCGTGAGGCCAGATGTCTTGGCACCAGAAAGTCCTATGCAGGTAAATGGAAAAAGTTCTGCACCTGGATCCAGGCTAAGGGAGCCAATACGGCACACCCCTCCATCCTTCTCATTCTGGATTACTTAGCTGACCTACTACATAGTGTTCTCTCTTTCTCCTCTACAAAATTCATGCCTCTGCCATTTCTGCTAATTTTCCCACTGAGCATCCCCTTTTCTCGCACCCTTTGATCAAACAGTTCCTCAGAGGGTTTAGCAACTTGAGCCCCCCAAGAAGGGCACCAACACTAGCTTGGGACCTTAACTTTGTCTTGCAAAAGCTCACCTTGCCCCCTTTCAAACCAGCTTATTCTGCAGAGCTAAACTTTCTCTCCTTGAAGGCAGCATTCCTTCTGGCCATCACTTCAGCCAGAAGAGTCACTGAGCTGCAAGCACTCATGGCTGTGGAACCCTTCATCATCTTCCATGCTGACAGGGTATCCCACAGAACAGTCTATCTGAGCTGCAAGCGGTCATGGCTGTGGGACCCTTCATCATCTTTCATGCTAACAGGGTATTCCTCAGAACTAACCCATCCTTCATGCCCAAGGTGGTGTCCAGTGTGGCTCTCGACCAATGCATTCATTTGCCTACCTTTTTTCCTAATCCCCAGAACAAGGGGGAAAGGATTCTTCACTCTCTAGACGTGGACAGACCGCTCAGATTCTGTCTGGACAGGACTAAATCCTTCAGAAAGTCTGATCAATTGCTGGTTAGCTTTGCTACAGGGGCAGAAGGCAAAGCCATCTCCAAGCAAACAAATTCCAAATGGATAGCACACTGCATCCATTTCTGCTACAAACACAATGGAAAGTCTCCTGCAAAGGGGGTCAGGACACTCCACCAGAGCAGCTTCCATGTCTGCAGCTTTCCTCAGAGGAGTCCCCACTAGGGTCATCCTGGAGGCTGCCACCTGGACATCTGTTCACACTTTTACCAAGCATTACCACCTGCCTCTCTTCTCAAAATCCAGGGCAGGGTTTGCATTTGCAGTCTTGCAGGGCATCCTAACCAGCCCCCCCAGTTCCTTGACTGCCTCCACCCTCTTCCTCAACTTTCGGATTCTACCCAAATATGACTGCAACAGTGAAACATGAAGAACATAGTACAGTTGTGTACACTTAGCAAAAATGTAGATGTTAGAGTGTATTCACTGTTGCAGTCCTGGTTTCCCTCCGTCCATCCCCCTTTATTCTCTTTCTCCTTTTATTGCCTTTCTACCTTGATGTTCATCGTGTTACACTGCTGCAGTCATTACACTTGGGTTATCCTGCCGTCAGGCGGTTCCCCAGTTGGCCTGAGTTTCAAAGTCTTGGTCCGGCGTCTGTTGCTGTTGCCTCCTCCCTAACATTAGTGCGACAGGGATATATAAGATGCAGCTGACTCCATTTTCTTCAGTCTTTCTTGCCACGCGGTGCCCGAAGCAGAAGCAGTTTGCAAGTGCTGGTTGGCCGACTCCTAAGATTTTTATTCCGAATCCAGAACTGAAGTCTTCTACAAAGCTAACTACCCCATTGGGGAAACTTTTTCTTGCGTCAGACCAATGTCAGTAAAAGTTAATAACTGTATTTGTGGGAAGGAAAATACCTCATAAGGATTTCCACTCCTATTGTATTCCATGCCTAGGCCCAGACCACGATGTCACTGGTTATTGGTTTTGTGCTAGGTTCATCAAGCGTACTATTAAATGTCGGTTTGATTTTGCCCGACATTATTTTGGCAGAAAATTCAATTGCACCATGCCATCGCAACTTCCAACGACCAGAGTACATAAAAAGTGCAAAGACAAGGACAGGCATCCGATGCCCAAAACTGACGACAAAGCCTCTTCTAGGCCGGTCGCCGGTTCTCCGCTTTTCAGCGAGGTGCCTACGTAGCCCCTGATGACCACTTCCATAGACTGCCTCAGACTCCCACGTGGAGCTGCCTGGGCCTTCGGACACTGTAGGTTTTCAGCCTACCGAAACGAACCCTTCAGAGGGAACCGAAGTAGCTGAGCAATCCACAGCCTCAGAAGGTGTTTTCAGACCTACCCAGTTGACCATTAAACCCTCTGCTAAGTCTAAGGCCCCCTTTAAAACAAAGAAACTGATACAGCATTCTCCAGGACAGGCTTCCATGCCTAAGAAACAAATGCTCAAAATGGCCGAAGACCTAATCACCCTGATCAGGGGGTCCCATCCCACTCCTGATAAAAGGCCCAGACAGGATGCAGACTATGAATCTTCCGGCCAGGTGTCCATTTCTTCAGATTCATCCTCAGACCTAGGATATTCTTTATTCCCTTATGAGGATTCTGATGCTGAGGAATCAGTTCCATCAGCCTGTCCGCCCGAGGACTATTCCTTTGGGGAGACCTTGCATACCATGAGGGAGCATTTCTATTGGGAAGGCCAGGATTACTCAGAATCCAAGAAAAGGCTCAGAGACTTCCTTTTATTGCCTCAACACAGACCCCTTGCTATTCCGCCAGTGTTAGATATTGTGGATGATGTGTACACTGAATCCAGCTTAAACCCTGACTCCTTACCTCCAGCCCCAGTTAAACCTGATAGATATTTCCCCGACACTCACTAATTTCTGTATAAAAGCCCTGTTGCTGACCCTGAAACTATTTCTCAGGGATCCAAAGGGATTAAGGCCTCAGCAAAAAACCCAGTTCCCTCTGACAAAGATTCCAGAGCATTAGACAGATGGGGAAAGAAAGTATATATGTCTGCAACTTTAGCAATAAGAGCCTTAAATTGCCAGTTTCACATGCTAAAATATCAGCAATTTTTTATGTATCAGTTGAAACAAAAGATGCTTCCAGATTCAGATCCTCCTAATTTTAAAGAAATGCAGGATTTATTGCATGCAGCTGAACAAGTGGGAAAACATACTTTGCAATGTGGATTTGATTCCTTAGAGGCCTCGTGTAGAGCAGCAGTTACAGGCTCTGTCATTAGAAGGCATGTTTGGTTAAAAGAACATACGTTACCAGATCATGTTAAGGCAAAATTATTGGATGCACCTTTGCAGCGGGATGTGCTGTTTGGAGTTAAGGCAGAGGAGGTATTAAAGAAGATGGAGGATAAGGCAAAATCTATGCAAACGGTGAAGGATTTCTTACAGGTTCAGCCTCCTCGTTTTAGCAGAAATTGTCCAACAAAGAATTGGTCTTTTCCAGTCACAGACAGACCTCAAAGGGGCAGATACAGACGTCCAAGAGGTAGAGGTCAAGCACAAGGTCCTTACAGGCCTCGACAATGGGGTACACCAGGCCAGAAAGAAGGGGAAGACAGGCCACAGCCTTATAAAAAACAGCCTCAATGACTTCCCACTACAGCTGCCAAACAGCTCTCTCTTGGCAGCCCCCTTAGGAGGAAAACTGGCACTTTTCTATCACAATTGGCATTGCATCACCAAAGACAAATGGGTTCTCAACATTGTATCTCAAGGTTACAGGTTCCATTTTCACACTCTGCCAAGGTTAAAAGGAATGCCAAATCTGCCACCAAATCAATGGGCAGAGAGGCTCAAAGACAAATTACAGCACTCATGGACATGAGAGCTATTCAAAAGGTACCACCACAGGAGCAAGGACAAGGATTTTACTCAAGACTCTTTCTGGTTCCCAGAAAGGACAAAGCCTTGAGACCCATTCTAGATCTTTCTTTTCTAAACTCTTACCTGGATGTTCTGAAATTCAAAATGTTGACATTACAGCAGCTTCTTCCCATGCTGGGCAAGAAAGCTTGGCTCGTGACTTTGGACCTCAAGGAGGCATACCTGCATGTCCCTATCAGACAAAATTGCAGAAGATACCTCCGATTTCTAGCTGGTTCAATGCACTAACAATTCTCTGCACTACCCTTTGGCTTATCTACTGCACCCAGGGTCTCCACAAAGTGCCTGGCACCAGTAATTGCATTTTGCAGGCAAAAAGGAATTCAAATTTATCCATACCTGGACAACTGCCTGATTCAGGCAGAGAGCAAAGACATTTTTCTAAAGCATCTGGCGTTCGTAAAAAAGTTAAGTTGCCTTGGGTACACAGTAAACGAAAAGAAATCAAAACTAGTGCCCTCACAACAGATCCTGGGTGCCAGCTTGAACACAACGGCCCATATGGCTTATCTCACACCAGACAAGCAAGGACAATTGACTCAATACTTTCAATTGATGGCAACAAAGACCCAACACCCTGCAAGAAAAATTCTGCAGGCCTTGGGCTACATGGCATCTTGCATACTACTAATTCCATATGCCAGACTGCATATGAGGAAACTACAATGGTACCTAAAGAGTGTATGGTCTCGACATTGTCAAAGTTTGGAAACAGTTATACTACTTATTCCTTGCCTTAAACAGGAGTTTCGATGGTGGGCTCAAGCTTGTCACCTCAACAAGGGACAGCCTTTTATTCAACCCACAGCCAGGCAAACACTAACAGATGCATCAGATTACGCCTGGGGAGCACACATGGCAGGAAAATGTATTCGGGGCGAGTGGCCCACAGAGCAAAGGCATCTTCACGTCAATCAAAAAGAGATGCTAGCTGTACAAAGTGCACTTACAGCTTTTAAGGACCTACTGCATCCAGGACCACTACTACTAAAGACAGACAACACCACAGTTATGTGGCACATAATCAAGCAAGGGGGCACACACTCCTACCCCCTCTGCAGACAAGCCATGTCCTTGTGGAACACAGCTGTAGTCTACCAAGTTCATCTGCAAGCACAATTCCTGCCAGGAGAGAGAAACACACTGGCAGACGACCTAAGCAGAAACATCATGGATCCCCAGGAATGGGAATTGAATCCACAAATATTCAGAATGATAACACAAAAATGGTGGAACCCGGACATAGATCTGTTTGCATCCCCAATGAACTGCCAGCTACAGAAATTCTGCACAAGGAGTTACCATCCACAAGCATGGAAAGTGGATGCCCTCTCATTCAGCTGGAAAAACCTGCAAGTATACACTTTCCCTCCTTTACCTCTCCTTCCAAAGGTACTCATAATAGCCAGGCAAGAAGCCAAAGATGATCCTGAGTGCACCAGACTGGCCACGCCAGCACTGGTACCCAATCTTAAAGAACTTGGCACAAGAACCACCCTGGAATTTGCCTCAAATCCCACATTTGCTGACACAGCACAACAATCAGATGCTTCACAGCTGGCTAAAGACTTTAAACCTAGCTGTATGGAAAATTCCTTAGTCAAGCAAGCAGTGCCTCTCTCCAAAGCTGTTATGGATGTCATTCCGGAGGCCAGAAGGCCTAGCACCAGGAAAGCCTACACGGATAAATGGAAGAGATTCTGTGCTGGGTACCAGGCGCACAGCCTTGACCCTCTTGTCCCAAACATTCCTCAGATACTTCAGTATTTAACTGAGATGCTGGACAAGGGCCTCTCCTTCTCATCCATCAAGATCCACACCTCAGCCGTTTCTGCTCATTACAGCACGGCTCCACCAATTTTTTCTAATCCTTTGCTCAGACAGTACCTCAGAGGGGCTAAAAACATAAGACCGCCCCATAGAGCACTTACCCAGCTTGGGACCTCAACTTCATTTTGGAAACTTTAACTTTACCTCCTTTTGAGCCAGCTAACACAGCAGAATTAAAATACATCTCTTGGAAAACTGCTCCGCTACTGGCAATATCATCAGCACGAAGAGTTTCAGAATTACAGGCACTAATGGCAGTGGAACCTTTCCTCATTTTCCACCAGGACAGGGTGTCTTTAAGAACTAACCCTACATTTATGCCAAAGGTGGTATCAAGTGTGGCTCTAAACCAAACTATTCACTTGCCAACCTTTTATCCAAAACCTCAGAACAAAGGGGAGAGACTACTACATTCTTTGGACATTCACAGGCAGATACGCTTCTACTTGGACAAAACCAAAGCTTTCAGAAAATCTGAGCAATTATTGGTAGCATATGCTGCAGGAGCACAGGGAAGAGCCATTGCAAAACGGACTATCTCAAAATGGATAGGACATTGTATACGTTTCTGCTATACTCACCATGGGAAACCTGTACCTAGCAGCATTAGATCTCACTCCACCAGGGCAGCAGCCACTTCAACTGCCTACCTCAGAGGAGTACTTACCAAGGATATTTTGGAAGCAGCAACATGGAGTTCTGTACATACCTTCACCAAGCATTACCATCTGCCTTTATACTCCAAATCCAGAGATGGCTTCGCCACTGCTGTACTGCAGGGCCTTATAGCCACCCCTAATGCCTTGTAGAACCAGCCTCCCTACCTCAGCTTTGGGATTCCACCCAAGTGTAATGACTGCAGCAGTGTAACACGATGAACATAGTACAGTTTTGTACCTACCATACATGTCGATGTTCGAGTGTAAACACTGCTGCAGTCCAGGTTACCCTCCCTCCTTCCCCTCTTACTTGCTGGTACCTACTTATGCCTCCTACCCTTTACTACATATGGGGAGTATTTGCTGGTAACTGAAAGTTGTTTGCGTTTCTTATGTATGTTTTATTAGCCATTTGAATTGCCTACCTATTTGGGGGCACCTGACAATCTGGGGCAAGAAAAACTGAAGAAAATGGCATAGGCTGCATCTTATATACCCCTGTCGCACTGACGTCTGGGAGGAGGCGACAGCAACCGATGCCGGACCAAGACTTTGGAGCTCAGGCCGACTGGGGAAACCGCCTGACGGCAGGATAACCCAAATGTAATGACTGCAGCAGTGTTTACACTCTAACATCTCCATTTATGGTAGGTACAAAACTGTACTTTGTTCTCCTTTCCTTACAAGGGACATATTGGTATTTATTTTCCACTGGTGGGGTTCTTCCACTAGAACCTTTCCTCCTACTTTGGGGGCTCCTGACAGGTTAGGGCAAGAAAAACTGATGTAATAGCGTCGACTGCCTTACTTTATACTACTGATGACCTGACGTCAGTCTTCAAGTGACAGCAACCGAGGCAGAAATACTAAGTCTCTGGTATTTGAGCCAGCCGAGCAGGGATAACCCAAATGTGATGACTGCAACAGTGAATACACACTAACATCTACATTTATGGTAAGTGTACACAACTGTACTTTCCTTCCCTTGCTGTGCAACTCCAACTAGACTCTTGTACTCGTTTCCTCTGGAAGGCTCCAAAGTATCTTCATATGGCAAATGATCAGATGTTTTCCGCTCCACTGGGTTCTCCATAATTTGGAGAGCCATTGCACTATCCTGTTGTGATATTTTCAGTTATATTTTCTACACTAAATCCTTCACTTTGCAGGTAATCATAACCTCAGTTTCTATTTCTTTAACTTTTCCATTACTTTTCTACGTTTCCTCTTTGTTTTCTTACTTTTGAATTGTAAAATTTTCCATATCCAGATGCCTTTGCCTGTATTTCTCTTCAAATATCCTTGGTGCTGCTTTTTTTGTATTTATTAGTCTGGCTTTCTCCTTTGCACAAATATTGCACCATATTAAATCTTTTTCCTTCCCATGTCTCCTGCTTCTACTTTCCCCTTAATTGAGGGACTCTTTCCATCATGCTGTGATATAACCTGTTAGATTGGTACACTAAATCCTTCACTTCGCAGGTATTTTATAACTTCAGCTTTTATTTTTTTTTAACTTCTACTTTACTAATTTTCTGTTCTGTGTTTCCTCTTTGTGATCTTACTTTTTGTATTGTGAAATTTTCCATATCTGGGTTCTTTTGCCTGTATTTCTCTTCAAAGATCTTTGGGGCTGTCTTTTTTGTATTGATTGATTTTGGCTTTCTCCTTTGTATAAATACTGCACCATATTGGGTCTCATTTTTTCTTTCCTATGCCCATATTTCTTTTTTTATACCTATCAAAAATCTCGAGTTTACTCTTTGTATTTTGTGTATTTCCTTAGTCACTTCTTTTTCCAAATGGCCCAAGATTTTGCAGTCTGTATAATGTTTTTCATAAATCTATTGTATTGATGAGCACAATTTTTTATTTGAAGCTTCTGACAGTTTTTCTTACGCAAGTATTTTTCTTTAATTTCTCTCTTAATCATTGTGTCCAGAACTTTTGGGCTTCTTTTGTAATAGTAACAATATATGATCTCTCTTTTATCCTCAATAGTATACCCTGTCATCTTTGTGGCTGGTTTTTGGCCTATTATTTTTTTGTGATTTTTGTGGACTACTATTTCCTTCTATAACATGGGAGCTATCCTCCCTCTGGGCCTGGCCTAGCCACAATGTAGGAATGTTTTCATGTGTCTTGAGGAATCTACACTGTCATTGTTTCTAGTCCTGCCACCAGTGCACCTTGCATGATTGGGCACTTTTTTATCCTGGGTCTTGTCCACCCGGCTGTCTTTTTTTTATTTTCTAACCTACTTCTGTCCGTGATATATGCTATATAAAATAGTTTGTATATCAGTGTAGTCTTAATGAGATTTTGTGAAAAAAAACGGGGTTCACCTTGAGAAGGTACTCACCAAGACTCGAGGATGAGCTGAGTTCCAGCAATACTACTCTCCTTTGCTTGCTTTTTTATCATCTCTCCATTCGGTCTGCACATGAGAGCGATACAGTGGTGTCAAATCTTTTTGGTCCCATCATCAGCACCCTTTATCTTTTCAGATCCCGGTATTGGGTTTATCAGAAGAGAAGTCTTTTGCTGGAGACAACAGATATCCGTAAATCTAGGAATCTCCATCTCCCTCCCGGCTCCAAAGCAGTCACCAGAGATGCTTAGGCTGTGGCTTGGAAAGCAGTTTCAGTAGGAATAAAAGTGTAGGGGGTGTGGGACACCAAGGACAGATGCAAACACACAAATATCTTGAAGCTGCTTCCCCTGATCAGGCACTTAATTCTCTGAACCATTTTTTGCCCTCTGGACCTGTTCAAGTAGTTACAGACAATATAACAGTCTTAGGGTACATCAACAAGCAAGGGGGATTCAGGTCATATCCCCTTTGCAGACTATCCATGTTAGATTGGGATATAGCTTCACAGCACAATCTCACTTTGCAGACATCCTAAATGCTGTTGGAGAAAAACTGTGTGGCAGACAAGCTGAGCAAGACAAGGGCAGACCCTCCCAAATGGAACCTAGATCAGCGGATCTTCCAAGATTTGATCCGTCTGTGGAGAGTCCCTCAAGTAGACCTCTTTGCTAGTTGATTAAGGGAGGAGGCAAGATTCTCTTCCAAGACTCCATGCAAGAAGGCTTGGAAGTCAGATGCCTTTTCTTTCCTTTGAACAGGAATGCTCCTGTCTGCCTTTCCTCCAATATCCAGGATATTTCTGAAGATTAGGAAGGAATTCTCCATGATCATTGTGGTGACGCCTTTCTGTCCCAGGCAACCATGTTGCTCCCTTATTTTGAAAATGGACAGGGGCAATAACCACAAGCTTCCTCGCAGAATGGATCTACTTACACAAGACCAGGAGTGTTCGATTCACCCCAATATTAATCAACATCAACTGACTACTTGGATGATAGGGTCTTAATACGTTTTAGACAACTGTTTTCTGAGGATATACAGTAGGAACTAATGGAGGAATGAAATCCTGCTACTAGAAAATCGTATATTAACCAACAGAAAAAAATTTCTACTTGGTGACATTACCAGCACCCATTCAGGGCTAGTTGTTCTCTGGTTTTATAATATTGTACTATCCTATGCTCTTTTTTTATTCCTTTATCAGGGTTATTTTGTTGGCCATTTCAGCATGTTTGTCCATGAATCCCACACTTTCATGGCATTCTCCTGTCAAAATGTTTTTAAAAGGCGGTTTTGCATAAGAAGCCTCCAGGTAAACTGGTGGCCCCTCCTTGGGATCTTAATTTTCTTAATGCTTCATCTGAATCACTGCTCTAGCTGACTTGAGGTTCTTAAGATGGAAAACAGTTTGTGATTGCTCTGACTTCTGCAAGAAGGGTATCTGAGTTGCAAGATGTTCTTCGTGTTTCACTGTTGCAGTCATCACACTTGGGTTGTCTGTCTGCAGGCAGCCCTCAGTCGGCCCGAATACCAGAGACTTAGTATTTTTGTGCCGGTTGCTGTCACTCCAGGAATGATGTCAGGTCATATGGGGTATAAAAACAGGCAGCCGACGCCATTACATCAGTCTTTCTTGCCAAGGAGCCCGAAGCAGAAGCAGTTCGCAAGTGCCGGTCGGCCGCTATCTGAGTTTTCATTTATGAATTGAATCGTCCTGAAGTCTTCTAAGACTAAGTACCCCATTGGGGATCCTTTTTTCTTGCTCTAACCAATGTCAGAAAAAGTTAATTGTCTTGCCTGTGGAAAGCAAATACCACACCTGTCTAGGCCCAGACCACGACGTACCTCACTGTCGGTTTTGTGCCTTTTTCAATGCCTGAACCATTCATCGTCTGGCCCTTATTGTCGCTAAATACTTTCGTTCTCGATCTTTGTATTCCGAAATGACTTCGGTAAGCCATCGACTACTGATATTCCGAAAAAAACATAAGGATAAAGACCGAGACAAGACTGCACAGGTTCAAAGCTGCTGACGACGCTTCCGTTAAGCTAGTAGCCAGTTTGCCGGTACTCAGTGAGGCGCTTTCGCAGACCCTGATGCCCACTTCAGTGGATTCGCAGGCCTCTACTGAGACCCGGTCAGAGTCCGGTATACCACGAGACTCTTCTTTGACTATGGAACTGACGGATGCCTCTACCTTGGATGGGTCTGGAGCTTCTGAGCAAGCACTGGCTTCTGAGGAAGTTTTTCACACTACCGATGTTCGACACAAACCGACTACTTCAGTTCTGTCAAACTACTGAGTTTCTAAGGCCAAAAGTACGCGCTACGCCTAGAAAACAGACGAAAGCGCATGCAACTCCCTTATCACAAAATAAAATGCTTAGAATGGCAGAATACCTTATTATGCTGATTAGGGGATGTCAGCCTTTCCCTGTTATACCAGTCCCCAGCAGCTTCAACAGACCAAGATTCCAACAACTCTGATTATGAAGACATGCCCTTATCTGCTTATGAGGATTCTGATGCAGAAGAATCCATTCCCTCTGCCTCTTCCCAGAGGATTTTTCTTTTGGTGAAACCTTACATACTTTAAAAGAGCATTTCCACTGGGAATGCCAAGATTATCCTCATTCCAAAAAGAGACTCAGAGAATTTCTAGACTTGCCACAAAACGGGCCTTTAGCAATATCACCAGTCCTGGAAGTTCTTGATGATGTCTTTATGGAATCCAGTCTTACTCCTGATACTTTACCCCCTGTCTGTAGGAAACTAGACTGGTACTACAGAGTAACCTGGCTCTCAAAAATTTCTTTTCAAAATTCCTACTGCTGACCCAGAGATGATTTCCCAGGGGCCTAAGGGTATCAAGGCAACTACAGCTAAGAATCCCATCCCTTCGGACAGGGATTCCAGAGCTTTGGACAGATTGGGTTAGAGAGTGTATACCTCTGCAACTCTTTGATTTGTCAGTTTCACATGCTGAAGTACCAACAACATATTATGGAACTTGTTAAGCAAAAAATAGCTACCTTTACAGACTGTGCAGAAAATAAAGAATTGCAAGAGCTTATGCAAGCCAATTCAGCAAGCATACATTGCAGTGTGGCTTTGCCATGGAAACATCTTGCAGGGCAGCAGTCACTGGCTTAAGGAGCAGACCTTGCCAGATCATGTCAAATCCAAGTTACTAAATGCTCTTTTGAACAAGGACAGTTTGTTTGGCACCAAAGCAGAAGAGGTTCTTAAATAGATGAAAGAAAAAGCTAAATCTATGCAAACAGTCAAATAATTCCTGCAAATACAGCCTCCTATGTTCAGTAGGCATTGTCCCTCGAAACATTGGTCCTTTCCAGCCCCCTCAAGGCCATCTCAAGCTAGACCCAGGGGAAACAGACCCCCTAGACTACAGTCTCAGGGTATGCAGAGATCTAAGCAATGGAGTGCCTCCGCTTCTAAAGCAGGAAGTGCTAAACCACCCCCTTGCAGAAAGAATTCCCAATGACTGATTAACTCTACTCCCATCCTCTGCCCAACTGCTTGTGCCCCTAGGGGGAAAACTTGCCCTTCATGCAAAAAACTGGATTCCCATCACCAAAGACCAATGGGTCCTCAACATTGTATCCCAGGGGTACAAATTTTACTTCCACTCACTGCCAACCCCAAAAGGGGGTTCCCAGACCTCCCTCTAAACCAGTGGGCAGAGGCTCAAAATAAAGTCCAATCCCTGTTCTGGGCAATTCAACCTCCTTTGGAACAGATAGGTCAAGGGATCTATTCCAAACTTTTCCTGGTACCCAGAAAAGAGGGCAGCCAAATTCAGAATGCTCACCCTGCAGCAGCTTCTACCTATGCTAGCCAAGGATGCCTGGTAGGTCAAGGGATCTATTCCAAACTTTTCCTGGTACCCAGAAAAGAGGGCAGCCAAATTCAGAATGCTCACCCTGCAGCAGCTTCTACCTATGCTAGCCAAGGATGCCTGGTTAGTCACCCTAGACTTAAAAAGAAGCCTATCTGCAAATCCTGTAAGGGAGTCCTGCAGAAAATATCTATGCATCAGGGCAGGATCTACACATTATCAATTCTCTCCACTTCCATTTGGCTTATCCACTGCTCCCAGAGTATTCAGAAAATGCCTGGCCCCAGCCATTGCTTACTGCAGACAGAGAAATATTTAAATGTTACCCATACTTGGACGAATGCCTGATTCAGACAGACAGTCAGGAAATGCTGTTGCAGCGTCTGATTTGTAAAAAACCTTCTAACTTCCCTGTGGTACACCATCAATGAAAATAAATCAAAACTAGTCCCCAGTCAAAATATTGTATTCCTGGGAGCAAGCTTGGACATAGAATCCCAGATGGCATTCCTCACTACAGAAAAACAAGCCTGACAGGCTGTTTTACTCAAATAGCCACCAGAACCCAGCTATCTGCAAGGAAAATCCTGCAGGCCCTAGGGTTCATGGCCTCATGCATCCTACTAATTCCATATGCCAGACTGCATATGAGGAAACTTCAATGGTACTTAAAAAGTCTTTGGTGCCAACATTCTCAGGACCTGGAAACTGTCATTCCCATTATACCCTGTCTAAGGACAGAGTTCCTTTGGTGGGCAGCATCCTCAACACAGGGCTGCCCTTTATCCAACCCCACGCCACCCAGACCCTAAACAGATGCATTAGATTATGCTTGGGAGGCACATATGGACAGCAAGTGCATTCAGGGCCACTGGAGCCCAAATCAAATGCATCTGTGCATCATCCAGAAAGAGATGCTAGCTGTGCAGCACACTGACAGCTTTCAGATCCCATCTCGCTCTAGGACACCTGCTAATAAAAACAGACAGCACCACAGTTTTGTGGTACATCAACAAGCAGGGGGAACCCACACTGCAGGCTAGCCATGGCCCTCTGGAGCATGGCCTTGGACATGCAGTCTCTATCTACAAGCTCAATTCCTGCCAAGCAAACAAAACTCACTGGCAGATTTAAGCAGAAATCTCCTAGACCCACATGAGTGGCAACTAGAGCCCAGCACTTTCAGCCTTCTGATTCAGAAATGGGGGACCCCAGAGGTGGATATCTTTGCCTCCCCCTACAATCACCAGTTTAGCAGATTCTCCACCAGGACACCTCACAGCAGGGCCTGGAAAGTGGATGCCCTATCCCTTCCAGAGGGTAAATATCT
Organism: Protopterus annectens; assembly: GCF_019279795.1. Taxonomy (NCBI): domain Eukaryota; kingdom Metazoa; phylum Chordata; order Ceratodontiformes; family Protopteridae; genus Protopterus; species Protopterus annectens. The sequence goes on from NC_056750.1 coordinate 700,422,914, forward strand.
CGAGTATTGCTCAAGATCAGACAGAACAGACCAAGGACAATTCTGATTGCCCCAGACTGGCCACGGCAACACTGGTACCCACTCTTGCGAAGCTAGTCACAGGTGCCACCCTGGCACCTGCACCAGAACCCGAGCCTGCTCTCTCAGCAGGGGGGACAGATCTTGAATCCACAACTGCAAACCCAAAATCTTGCAGCCTGGCTTATTCATTGAATTCTCCCCAGTAACCAGCCTAAGCAAGCAGGTGCAGGACGTCATCCTTAAAGCCAGAGGACCCACTACAAGGAAATCCTGTGCTGATAAGTGGAAAAGGTACTGCTCTTGGACTCAATCTAAAGGAGAAGACATAACCTTGCCCTCCCTGCCTCTAATCCTGGATTACTTAGCAGATCTACTCCACAGAGATCCATGCCTCTGCCATTTCGGCTCATTACAACACTGAGCCACATCTCTTCGCTCACCCTCTTATCAAACAGTTCCTGAGAGGGGTAAACAACTTAAGGCCCCCAAGGAGATCACGCACCCCTGCTTGGGACCTTAACTTTATACTGGAAAAGCTCATGCTACCCCCCCCCCTCCTTTGAGCGTGCCGCGTCAGCAGAGTTAAAATTCTTCTCTTGGAAAACAGCCTTGGTTCTGGCCATCACTTCAGCTAAAAGAGTGTCTGAGCTACAAGCACTTATGGCTGTGGAACCCTTCATTATTTTCCATGCAGACAGGGTTTCCCTCAGGACTAACCCTTTATGCTTTAAGCGGTGTCCAGTGTGGCTCTCAATCAATCCATCCACTTGCCTACCTTCTTCCCTAATCCTCAAAATAAAGGGGAAAGGATCCTGCACTCCTTGGGCGTGCACAGACAGCTCAGATTCTACCTTGATAGGACTAAGCCCTTCAGAAAATCTGACCAGTTACTAGTCAGCTTTACAACAGGGGCAGAGGGCAAGGCCATTTCAAAGCAAACAGTTTCCAAATGGATAGCACATTGCATCCATTTCTACTACAAGCACCATGGGAAACCAACCCCTCAGGGAGTCGGAACACATTCCACTGGGGCAACTTTTACCTCTATAGCATTCCTCAGGGGAGTCCCTACCAGGGACATCCTGGAAGCCGCTACCTGGAGTTCTGTTCTCACCTTTACCAAGCATTACCACCTGCCTATCTTTTCCAAATCCAGGGCAGGTTTTGCAACAGCAGTCCTGCAAGGCATTCTAGCCAGCCCTAATTCTTTGTGACTGTCTCCACCCTTCTTCAGCTTTGGAAATCTACCAAAGTGTGATGACTGCAACAGTGAAACACAAAGAACATAGTACAGTTGTGTACACTTACCATAAATGTAGATGTTGGAGTATATTCACTATTGTAGTCCTGGTTTCCCTCCCTCCAGCCCCCTGGTTTTTCCTCTGTTTCTCTCTCTAAACTCTGTCTTTTACTACCATCCCCCCTTTTCAGGAGTATTGGTATTTACTTTTTACTGGTGGTGTTTTCCCCCACCATAACTTAGCTCCCTACTGGGGGGGGGGGGGCTCCTGACATTTGGGGCAAGAAAAAATGATGTAATGGCATTGGCTGCCTGTTTTTATACTCCTGATGTCATTCCTGGATCAACAGCAACCGATGCAGAAATACTAGGTCTCTGGTATTCGGGCTGACTGAGGACTACCTGCAGGCAGATAACCTAATTGTGATGACTGCAACAGTGAATACACTCTAACATCTACATTTATGGTAAGTGTACACAACTGTACTTAAATAATGGTGAGTCAACCCTGTGTCATTTTCCATAGGGACAGGGTTTGAGAACTGATCCTTCCTTTATGCCTAAAATGGTATCTGAGTTTACTTCAAGCCAAACTTATCAGTCTCCCTGTTTTCTTTTCTGAATCTAAAAATGAATGTGAAATGATGCTCAGTACCTTGGATGCCTGCAGAGAAGTCTGGTGGTATTATCTTTTCAGAATTAAATCATTCAGATATTTGTGATGTGGTGTGGTACATCAACAAGCAAGGGGGGGAACCCACTCTTACCTACTGTGCAGGCTAGACATGACACTGTGGAACACTGCATTAGACATGCAGATCCATCTGCAGGCTCAATTCCTGCCAGGCAAACAAAACTCTCTGGCAGACGACTTGAAATCTCATAGGTCCACACGAGTGACAATTAAATCCCAGCACTTTCAGCCTGTTAACCCATAAATGGTGGATACCAGAGGTAGACCTTTGTGCCTCAACCTACAATCACCAAATCAGCAAATTCTGCACCAGGACACCACACAGCAGAGCATGCAAAGTGGATGCCCTATCCTTCCAGTGGGTAAACCTCTCAGTTTATGCCTTTCCCCTTCTGCCTCTTCTTTCAAGAATACTACTTGAGACAGGACAGACCAAGGGCAATCCTGATTTCTCCAGATTGGCCACATTAACACTGGTACTCACTACTGTGCAGCCTGTCACCAGTGCCACCATGGCATCTACCTCAGATCCTTACCCCACCTCACCTCACTCAGCAGGAGGGACAGATCCTGTATCCACAACTGCAAACCCTGAACCTTGCAGCCTGGCTTATTCCTTGAATTCTCCCCCAGTGACCAGCCTAAGCAAGCAGATATCGGATGTCATTCTGGAAGCCAAAATCTTGTGCTGATAAGTGGAAAAGGTATTGTTCCTGGATTCATTCTAAAGGAGCAGACACTGCTCTGCCCTCCTTACCTCTAATCCTGGATTACCTAGTAGATCTGCTCCACTTTCCTTCTCTTCCATTAAGATCCATGCTTCTGACATCTCGGCTCATTACAACACTTAGCCACCTCTCGTGTCTCACCCTGTCGTCAAACAGTTCCTGAGAGGGGCCAACAATTTAAGGCCACCAAGGAGAGTACCCACCCCGGCTTGGGACCTTAACTTTGCACTGGAAAAGCTCACACTGCCCCCTTTGAACCTGTAGCATCAGCAGAGTTAAAATTCCTCTCTCGGAAAACAGCCTTGCTTCTGGCCATCACTTCAGCTAGAAGAGTGTCTGAGCTACAAGCGCTTATGGCTGTGGAACCCTTCATTAATTTTCATGCTGACAGCGTATCCCTCAGAACTAACCCTACTTTTATGCCTAAAGTGGTGTCCAGTGTAGCTCTCAACTAAACTATCCATTTGCCAACCTTCTTTCCAAATTCTCAAAGAAAAGGGGAAAGGATCCTGGACTCTTTAGATGTCCACAGACAGCTCAGATTCTACCTTGACAGGACTAAGCCCTTCAGAAAATCTGACCAGCTACTACTCAGCTTTGCACATGAGGCAGAGGGCAAGGCCATATCTAAACAAACTATTTCCAAATGGATAGCACACTGTATCCATTTCTGTTACAAACACCATAGGAAACCAACCCGTCAGGGGGTCAGAACACATTCCACCAGGGCAACCTCTACCTCTACAGCATTTCTCAGGGGAGTCCCTACCAGGGACATTCTGGAAGCTGCTACCTGGAGTTCTGTTCATACCTTCACCAAGCATTAGCACCTGCCTATCTTTTCCAAATCCAGGGCAGGGTTTGCTACAGCAGTCCTGCAGGGCATACTAGCCAGCCCATATCTTCTTGACTGCCTCCACCTGTTTTTCAGCTTTGGGAATCAACCCAAGTGTGATGACTGCAGCAGTGAAACACGAAAAACATAGTACAGTTGTATACACTTACCATAAATGTAGATGTTTGAGTGTATTCACTGTTGTAGTCTTGGTTTCCCACCCTCCAGTCCCCTTCTCTCTCTCTCTCTTTCTCACTCCTTACAGGGCTATTGGTATTTACTTTTTACTGGTGGCGTCTTTTCCACCATAACTTGGCTCCCTGTTTGGGGGCTCCTGACATTTGGGGCAAGAAAAAATGATGTAATGGTGTTGGCTGCCTGTTTTTATACCCTTGATGACCTGACGTCAGTCCTGGAGCGACAGCAACCGATGCAGAAATACTAAGTCTCTGGTATTCGGGCCAACTGAGGGTTACCTTCAGGCATATAACCCAAGTGTGATGACTGCAACAATGAATACATTCTAACATCTACATTTATGGTAAGTGTACACAACTGTACTTTCTCCAGGGGCCTTTGGACTCTTTCTTCCACCTCCCAAATATAGTTAGCTATTGTAATCTACTCATGTAACTAAGGGTACTGCAGCAGTGATCTATATGATGAGGATAGTACAGTTGTTTAAGTAAAATGTATCCTAACAGTAGATGATTAAATGATTACCACTGCAGTATCTGCTTCCTCCTTCCATCTCATTTTTTTTTTGGTGTTTTTTTCTTTAATGCCAGGTTCTGGACATTTATTTTTTGTTTTTCCTACCTTTGCCCTTTCAGGGCTCAGCCTCCCTCTCTCTGCTGCAGGAATGCTCTGAAGGGCTTTGCACCCAAACTTGTCTTTTAGTCAGTTCATGTCAAGCTGCCTGACAGTTTGAGCATGTGGAAAGTGCCTTGAAGCTTTGGAAACTGGCCTTGGGTTATATCCTTGGCAGGATATGACCCGTATAGCTAAGTCTCCTGCAGCAGTGATCATTCAAACATCTATGG